>NW_026558899.1:0-106056 GCF_026930045.1 Uloborus diversus | reverse complement strand
CATTAGTCTATGGGAGCTCTGTCGGTGGGAGTTTTAAATATAATAAAAACAAAAAATGCACCTTGGTAATTGTTTATTTAAACACTTTGAAATCTTCGTGTCGAAAAATTAAACTGACTCAGAATTTTCTTCCCTACATAAATAATCAATAATTGCAAAGGAAAGAAATTGAAAAAAAAAAGAATTTTCAAATTAGAAAAGAAATATATACATTGAAGATATTCGCTCCGGCTGGGACTCGAACCCAGGCCACTCGCTTGGAAGACCAGCGGTCTAGCCATTAGGCTATCGGAGTTCTGTCGAGCGGAGTCTTACTGCCTGACTGATACTGCCTGACTGACAGACTGACTCACTGACTGACTGATACTGACTGACTGACTCACTGACTGACCGAGACTGACTGACTAACTGCCTGACTGACTGAGACTGGACTGACTGACTGACTGACTGACTGACTGACTAACTGACTGACTGAGACTGACTGACTGACTGCTTGACTCTCTGACTGGCTATTTCACTGACTGACTGAATGACTAAATGACTGACTGACACTGACTGACTGACTGCTTGACTACCTGACTGACTGCTTGACTGACTAACTGACTGGACAGGACTGACCGACTGACTGACTGACAGACTGACTGAATAAGGATGACTGACAGACTGACTGAATAAGGCTGACTGACTGACTGACTGAATAAGGCTGACCGACTGACTGACTGACTGACTGACTGACTGACTGAATGACTGACTGACTGACTGACCGAGACTGACTGACTGACTGACTGAGACTGGACTGGACTGACTGACTGACTGACTGACTGAGACTGACTGACTGCTTTAGTGACTAACTGACTGCACAGGACTGACCGACTGACTGACTGACTGACTGCCTGACTGACTGACTGACTGAATGACTGACTGACTGAGACTAAATGACTGACTGCTTGACTGACTGGCTGAAGGACTAACTGACTGACTGAGTGACTGACTGACTGGACTGACTGACTGAGACTGAATGACTGAGTGCTTGACTGATTGACTGTCAGACTGACTGACTGACTTCGCAAAAGGGAAAAATAAAAAAAAAAGAATTATAAAATTAGAAAAAAATATTTGCATTTAAGATTTCCTTTCCGGCCGGGACTCGAACCCAGTACCACGCGCTAGGAACCCAACGGTCTAGCCATTAGGCTATCGGAGCTCTGTCGATGGAAGTCTTAAATATAATAAAAACAAAAAATGCACCTTGGTAATTATTGATTCAAACACTTTGAAATTTACAGGTCGAATAATTAAACTGACTCAGAATTTTTCTCCCTACATAAATAATCAATATTCGCAAAAGAGAAAAATTAAAAAAAAAAGAAGAAGAAATTTCAAATTAGAAACTAAAAGTATACATTGAAGATTTTCGTTCAGGCTGGGACTCGAACCCAGGGCCACTCGCTTGGAAGCCTAACACTCTAGCCATTAAACTATGGGAGCTCTGTCGGTGGGAGTTTTAAATATAATAAAAACAAAAAATGCACCTTGGTAATTGTTTATTTAAACACTTTGAAATCTTCGTGTCGAAAAATTAAACTGACTCAGAATTTTCTTCCCTACATAAATAATCAATAATTGCAAAGGAAAGAAATTGAAAAAAAAAGAATTTTCAAATTAGATAAGAAATATATACATTGAAGATATTCGCTCCGGCTGGGACTCGAACCCAGGCCACTCGCTTGGAAGACCAGCGGTCTAGCCATTAGGCTATCGGAGTTCTGTCGAGCGGAGTCTTACTGCCTGACTGATACTGCCTGACTGACAGACTGACTCACTGACTGACTGATACTGACTGACTGACTCACTGACTGACCGAGACTGACTGACTAACTGCCTGACTGACTGAGACTGGACTGACTGACTGACTGACTGACTGACTGACTAACTGACTGACTGAGACTGACTGACTGACTGCTTGACTCTCTGACTGGCTATTTCACTGACTGACTGAATGACTAAATGACTGACTGACAGTGACTGACTGACTGCTTGACTACCTGACTGACTGCTTGACTGACTAACTGACTGGACAGGACTGACCGACTGACTGACTGACAGACTGACTGAATAAGGATGACTGACAGACTGACTGAATAAGGCTGACTGACTGACTGACTGACAGACTGACTGAATAAGGCTGACCGACTGACTGACTGCCTGACTGACTGAATGACTGACTGACTGACTGACCGAGACTGACTGACTGACTGACTGAGACTGGACTGGACTGACTGACTGACTGACTGACTGAGACTGACTGACTGCTTTAATGACTAACTGACTGCACAGGACTGACCGACTGACTGACTGACTGACTGCCTGACTGACTGACTGACTGAATGACTGACTGACTGAGACTAAATGACTGACTGCTTGACTGACTGGCTGAAGGACTAACTGACTGACTGAGTGACTGACTGACTGGACTGACTGACTGAGACTGAATGACTGAGTGCTTGACTGATTGACTGTCAGACTGACTGACTGACTTCGCAAAAGGGAAAAATAAAAAAAAAAGAATTATAAAATTAGAAAAAAATATTTGCATTTAAGATTTCCTTTCCGGCCGGGACTCGAACCCAGTACCACGCGCTAGGAACCCAACGGTCTAGCCATTAGGCTATCGGAGCTCTGTCGATGGAAGTCTTAAATATAATAAAAACAAAAAATGCACCTTGGTAATTATTGATTCAAACACTTTGAAATTTACAGGTCGAATAATTAAACTGACTCAGAATTTTTCTCCCTACATAAATAATCAATATTCGCAAAAGAGAAAAATTAAAAAAAAAAGAAGAAGAAATTTCAAATTAGAAACTAAAAGTATACATTGAAGATTTTCGTTCAGGCTGGGACTCGAACCCAGGGCCACTCGCTTGGAAGCCTAACACTCTAGCCATTAGTCTATGGGAGCTCTGTCGGTGGGAGTTTTAAATATAATAAAAACAAAAAATGCACCTTGGTAATTGTTTATTTAAACACTTTGAAATCTTCGTGTCGAAAAATTAAACTGACTCAGAATTTTCTTCCCTACATAAATAATCAATAATTGCAAAGGAAAGAAATTGAAAAAAAAAAGAATTTTCAAATTAGAAAAGAAATATATACATTGAAGATATTCGCTCCGGCTGGGACTCGAACCCAGGCCACTCGCTTGGAAGACCAGCGGTCTAGCCATTAGGCTATCGGAGTTCTGTCGAGCGGAGTCTTACTGCCTGACTGATACTGCCTGACTGACAGACTGACTCACTGACTGACTAATACTGACTGACTGACTCACTGACTGACCGAGACTGACTGACCAACTGCCTGACTGACTGAGACTGGACTGACTGACTGACTGACTGACTGACTGACTAACTGACTGACTGAGACTGACTGACTGACTGCTTGACTCTCTGACTGGCTATTTCACTGACTGACTGAATGACTAAATGACTGACTGACAGTGACTGACTGACTGCTTGACTACCTGACTGACTGCTTGACTGACTAACTGACTGGAAAGGACTGACCGACTGACTGACTGACAGACTGACTGAATAAGGCTGACTGACAGACTGACTGAATAAGGCTGACTGACTGACTGACTGACAGACTGACTGAATAAGGCTGACCGACTGACTGACTGCCTGACTGACTGAATGACTGACTGACTGACTGACCGAGACTGACTGACTGACTGACTGAGACTGGACTGGACTGACTGACTGACTGACTGACTGACTGAGACTGACTGACTGCTTTAGTGACTAACTGACTGCACAGGACTGACCGACTGACTGACTGACTGACTGAATGACTGACTGACTGAGACTAAATGACTGACTGCTTGACTGACTGGCTGAAGGACTAACTGACTGACTGAGTGACTGACTGACTGGACTGACTGACTGAGACTGAATGACTGAGTGCTTGACTGATTGAGTGTCAGACTGACTGACTGACTTCGCAAAAGGGAAAAATAAAAAAAAAAGAATTATAAAATTAGAAAAAAATATTTGCATTTAAGATTTCCTTTCCGGCCGGGACTCGAACCCAGTACCACGCGCTAGGAACCCAACGGTCTAGCCATTAGGCTATCGGAGCTCTGTCGATGGAAGTCTTAAATATAATAAAAACAAAAAATGCACCATGGTAATTATTGATTCAAACACTTTGAAATTTACAGGTCGAATAATTAAACTGACTCAGAATTTTTCTCCCTACATAAATAATCAATATTCGCAAAAGAGAAAAATTAAAAAAAAAAAGAAGAAGAAATTTCAAATTAGAAACTAAAAGTATACATTGAAGATTTTCGTTCAGGCTGGGACTCGAACCCAGGGCCACTCGCTTGGAAGCCTAACACTCTAGTCATTAAACTATGGGAGCTCTGTCGGTGGGAGTTTTAAATATAATAAAAACAAAAAATGCACCTTGGTAATTGTTTATTTAAACACTTTGAAATCTTCGTGTCGAAAAATTAAACTGACTCAGAATTTTCTTCCCTACATAAATAATCAATAATTGCAAAGGAAAGAAATTGAAAAAAAAAAAGAATTTTCAAATTAGAAAAGAAATATATACATTGAAGATATTCGCTCCGGCTGGGACTCGAACCAAGGCCACTCGCTTGGAAGACCAGCGGTCTAGCCATTAGGCTATCGGAGTTCTGTCGAGCGGAGTCTTACTGCCTGACTGATACTGCCTGACTGACAGACTGACTCACTGACTGACTGATACTGACTGACTGACTCACTGACTGACCGAGACTGACTGACTAACTGCCTGACTGACTGAGACTGGACTGACTGACTGACTGACTGACTAACTGACTGACTGAGACTGACTGACTGACTGCTTGACTCTCTGACTGGCTATTTCACTGACTGACTGAATGACTAAATGACTGACTGACAGTGACTGACTGACTGCTTGACTACCTGACTGACTGCTTGACTGACTAACTGACTGGACAGGACTGACCGACTGACTGACTGACAGACTGACTGAATAAGGATGACTGACAGACTGACTGAATAAGGCTGACTGACTGACTGACTGACAGACTGACTGAATAAGGCTGACCGACTGCCTGACTGCCTGACTGACTGAATGACTGACTGACTGACTGACCGAGACTGACTGACTGACTGACTGAGACTGGACTGGACTGACTGACTGACTGACTGACTGACTGAGACTGACTGACTGCTTTAGTGACTAACTGACTGCACAGGACTGACCGACTGACTGACTGACTGACTGCCTGACTGACTGACTGACTGAATGACTGACTGACTGAGACTAAATGACTGACTGCTTGACTGACTGGCTGAAGGACTAACTGACTGACTGAGTGACTGACTGACTGGACTGACTGACTGAGACTGAATGACTGAGTGCTTGACTGATTGACTGTCAGACTGACTGACTGACTTCGCAAAAGAGAAAAATAAAAAAAAAAGAATTATAAAATTAGAAAAAAATATTTGCATTTAAGATTTCCTTTCCGGCCGGGACTCGAACCCAGTACCACGCGCTAGGAACCCAACGGTCTAGCCATTAGGCTATCGGAGCTCTGTCGATGGAAGTCTTAAATATAATAAAAACAAAAAATGCACCATGGTAATTATTGATTCAAACACTTTGAAATTTACAGGTCGAATAATTAAACTGACTCAGAATTTTTCTCCCTACATAAATAATCAATATTCGCAAAAGAGAAAAATTAAAAAAAAAAGAAGAAGAAATTTAAAATTAGAAACTAAAAGTATACATTGAAGATTTTCGTTCAGGCTGGGACTCGAACCCAGGGCCTCTCGCTTGGAAGCCTAACACTCTAGCCATTAGTCTATGGGAGCTCTGTCGGTGGGAGTTTTAAATATAATAAAAACAAAAAATGCACCTTGGTAATTGTTTATTTAAACACTTTGAAATCTTCGTGTCGAAAAATTAAACTGACTCAGAATTTTCTTCCCTACATAAATAATCAATAATTGCAAAGGAAAGAAATTGAAAAAAAAAAGAATTTTCAAATTAGAAAAGAAATATATACATTGAAGATATTCGCTCCGGCTGGGACTCGAACCCAGGCCACTCGCTTGGAAGACCAGCGGTCTAGCCATTAGGCTATCGGAGTTCTGTCGAGCGGAGTCTTACTGCCTGACTGATACTGCCTGACTGACAGACTGACTCACTGACTGACTGATACTGACTGACTGACTCACTGACTGACCGAGACTGACTGACTAACTGCCTGAGACAGGACTGACTGACTGACTGACTGACTGACTGACTAACTGACTGACTGAGACTGACTGACTGACTGCTTGACTCTCTGACTGGCTATTTCACTGACTGACTGAATGACTAAATGACTGACTGACACTGACTGACTGACTGCTTGACTACCTGACTGACTGCTTGACTGACTAACTGACTGGACAGGACTGACCGGCTGACAGACTGACAGACTTACTGAATAAGGATGACTGACAGACTGACTGAATAAGGCTGACTGACTGACTGACTGAATAAGGCTGACCGACTGACTGACTGCCTGACTGACTGACTGACTGAATGACTGACTGACTGACTGACCGAGACTGACTGACTGACTGACTGAGACTGGACTGGACTGACTGACTGACTGACTGACTGAGACTGACTGACTGCTTTAGTGACTAACTGACTGCACAGGACTGACCGACTGACTGACTGACTTGACTGACTGACTGACTGACTGACTGAATGACTGACTGACTGAGACTAAAAGACTGACTGCTTGACTGACTGGCTGAAGGACTAACTGACTGACTGAGTGACTGACTGACTGGACTGACTGACTGAGACTGAATGACTGAGTGCTTGACTGATTGACTGTCAGACTGACTGACTGACTTCGCAAAAGGGAAAAATAAAAAAAAAGAATTATAAAATTAGAAAAAAATATTTGCATTTAAGATTTCCTTTCCGGCCGGGACTCGAACCCAGTACCACGCGCTTGGAACCCAACGGTCTAGCCATTAGGCTATCGGAGCTCTGTCGATGGAAGTCTTAAATATAATAAAAACAAAAAATGCACCTTGGTAATTATTGATTCAAACACATTGAAATTTACAGGTCAAATAATTAAACTGACTCAGAATTTTTCTCCCTACATAAATAATCAATATTCGCAAAAGAGAAAAATTAAAAAAAAAAGAAGAAATTTCAAATTAGAAACTAAAAGTATACATTGAAGATTTTCGTTCAGGCTGGGACTCGAACCCAGGGCCACTCGCTTGGAAGCCTAACACTCTAGCCATTAGTCTATGGGAGCTCTGTCGGTGGGAGTTTTAAATATAATAAAAACAAAAAATGCACCTTGGTAATTGTTTATTTAAACACTTTGAAAACTTCGCGTCGAAAAATTAAACTGACTCAGAATTTTCTTCCCTACATAAATAATCAATAATTGCAAAGGAAAGAAATTGAAAAAAAAAAGAATTTTCAAATTAGAAAAGAAATATATACATTGAAGATATTCGCTCCGGCTGGGACTCGAACCCAGGCCACTCGCTTGGAAGACCAGCGGTCTAGCCATTAGGCTATCGGAGTTCTGTCGAGCGGAGTCTTACTGCCTGACTGATACTGCCTGACTGACAGACTGACTCACTGACTGACTGATACTGACTGACTGACTCACTAACTGACCGAGACTGACTGACTAACTGCCTGACTGACTGAGACCGGACTGACTGACTGACTGACTGACTGACTAACTGACTGACTGAGACTGACTGACTGACTGCTTGACTCTCTGACTGGCTATTTCACTGACTGACTGAATGACTAAATGACTGACTGACACTGACTGACTGACTGCTTGACTACCTGACTGACTGCTTGACTGACTAACTGACTGGACAGGACTGACCGACTGACTGACTGACAGACTGACTGAATAAGGATGACTGACAGACTGACTGAATAAGGCTGACTGACTGACTGACTGACAGACTGACTGAATAAGGCTGACCGACTGACTGACTGCCTGACTGACTGACTGACTGAATGACTGACTGACTGACTGACCGAGACTGACTGACTGACTGACTGAGACTGGACTGGACTGACTGACTGACTGACTGACTGAGACTGACTGACTGCTTTAGTGACTAACTGACTGCACAGGACTGACCGACTGACTGACTGACTGACTGCCTGACTGACTGACTGACTGAATGACTGACTGACTGAGACTAAATGACTGACTGACTGAAGGACTAACTGACTGACTGAGTGACTGACTGACTGGACTGTCTGACTGAGACTGAATGACTGAGTGCTTGACTGATTGACTGTCAGACTGACTGACTGACTTCGCAAAAGGGAAAAATAAAAAAAAAAGAATTATAAAATTAGAAAAAAATATTTGCATTTAAGATTTCCTTTCCGGCCGGGACTCGAACCCAGTACCACGCGCTAGGAACCCAACGGTCTAGCCATTAGGCTATCGGAGCTCTGTCGATGGAAGTCTTAAATATAATAAAAACAAAAAATGCACCTTGGTAATTATTGATTCAAACACTTTGAAATTTACAGGTCGAATAATTAACCACTCAAGCGGCTGCGACGTAATATTACGTCAACGAATTTATATGTCATTAGCGGCAGCGACGTAATATTACGTTCGAAGCGTTCGGCTTTCCTGCAGAACACCAGCAGTTTTTCCCCTCGCGGGAAGTGAAGGGTGAAGGAATTGACGAACAGTAGGGGCGTTAAAAGCATCTACCGCTCCTTTGTCCACCCTCCGTGTCAATTTCTCCCAGTCAGGAATCACTTGAGCATGATTTTCAACTGTCATGTTTCTTTTGAAATACTCGTACAATGTGGATTTTTTATTTATTTATTTATTTTTTTTAATGCTTGCAAGTTTGTGAATAAAAGTAAATAAACATTTTACAATTATTTATAATGGCAATTTTAATATTTGAATAAGTTTGATTATGTAGAAAAATCTCTGAAAGGTCTTATAAATAATGCAATCAAAATTGATTAAGCTTTAATGTAAAATTTGTCATCCCTAATTCTTCAGTTATTGCAGAACTGAGAACTAATATTATTTCTGTAATTTGAGTGTGCTTGGAAAAATCTTGCAGAAATGCTTTTATAGTAATTTTCATGGTAATCCTTAACTCGTATAAAGAGTTCAATGGATCGAAAGTTTTATTCGTAATAACGGAAATTTAGCTGCAATGGAGTTCAAGCAATATAATAGCATTTTTAAGGAAACAAAACCCTTATTTTGTTTCATTGGTTTTCGCTTATGAGGTATTACATTTTTGAGCAACAAAAAGTTTTAAAGTTTGACGATATCAGATTTACAGTTATGTATATGATTAGAAATGATTTTATTATTTTAATGTTTTGAAGCTCAAATTTAGATAAAAAAATCATAACCTATAATTTTTTTAAATATTTATGCACTTTAAAACCGTGAAGAATATTCCGAAACGTTCCTGCAAAATAATGCGCAGCTAATGTGCTTAAATTCTGGCAGTAACGTATCGAGAGAAAAAAAGCACAACAGTTTCCCGCTAAAAGACAGTAACCCTTTCCGAAATCAACATGGAATTTTTCTGAAGTATTCAGAAACTTTTTCAATAGAAGGCAATGACGTTTTAGGGAAGAAATCAGGTACTCTGTAAGAAAACTTATTTATGTTAGTTTGTTAGCTCCCTGATTTATCCCCTCAATCTGGATAAACCGTATAGTTGAACTTAAGGCTCAATAATCAAGCTCAATAAGAATTTAATAAAACCGCTGAGTATATTTTGATACTGGTAGCTAAAGATATTTTTTTCAAAACAGCAAGAAGTTTGCATTCCTGCAACTTGAAGCAATTCTGGAAACCTTTTCGCCGAACCACTTGATTTTCGCAGAAAACTGGTGGAAACCCGTTAAATTCTAAAATGTTTCTCGGAAATAACCTGTGACGTTCAGGAATTTTCTTACAATGAAGAAGCTATTTCCACTTTTCTCCTCTCTTCATAGGTGATTTAAATTATAGCATTTGCTCTGGCGCGTTGAAAAGTAAACTAGTGCGTAATAAAAAAAACGGAAAAAATTGGTGTTTTTGGACAAAAGAACCAAAATTTGAGTTGTTTCTTAACTTTTCATGGGAAGGGGGGTGTAAAATCTTTTAAATGATGCTTCAATTGATTTGATAAAGTATTGATGAAGTTATGGCGCTTCACCGAAAAAAAAAAAGAAGCGTTTAAGAAACAATATATATGATAATGATAATAATAATAATAACAAACAATTTCAGCAAAAGTATTGGAGAAATTCAGGTTTCAAGTTATTCTAATTTCAAATTAATTAGACTTAAATAATGCAATGTGTTCAAAAAATAAAACAAAACTATATTTTATATTATGATTATTAGTTCGTTTTTTGTCCAAAACTAATATTGTGTAGTTGAAGCTTGCAAACTTTTCTCCTAAATAATAAAATTTTAAAGACATGCTAATATTATGTACCTTTTATTCGCCACCTCGCCCCAATTGCGTAAACTGACTTAACGCCCGTATTGAAGGTAGGAAAAAGTATAAAGTTGAGCATTTTTTTTTGGGTGGGGTGTATGGGACGGCTTTGGTTACGCATCAGCGACACACTCATGTTTAGAAGCGGAAATAATAATAATAATAATAATAATAATAATAATAATAATAATAATAATAATAATAATAATAATAATAAACTTTTCTTGTTACATAATAAAATTAGCAACTAAGTTTGAAGCTTGACCGTGTTAAAAATAAAAAATACAAATTACCATCTATAGCAAGTATTTTGAATCAAGTCTTGCCAGAAACAAGCAGAAAATTCATCGTCTCTTAGCTCTACTGATCGTATCTAGTATTCTCTGGATTTATACCTACTTTTTCGCGACTAAATTTTAGATTAGCAGAAAAGAAATCTGATTTGGTTGAAAGTCAACACTGGTTGGAACAGTAAATTTTCTCTGCAGTAGATAATCTTTTGACTTCGAATCACCAACAGGCCAATCTTAACAGTACTGCAACTATGGGCATGACGCCTTGCGCTTATCCGTCAGTGAAAGCATGCATATATTGGAAGCTCGTTTGAAATACAGCATAACTCCAAACGTACGCGATTTTCAAAGGACAGAAAAAAGTTATCGTTAATTCAAGGATATCGTTAAACCGAGGAGCATGGATTTTTAATGCAGTCGAATCTGGACCAGTGAAATTCGTCGTTAAATTGGGGAAATCTCAAATCGAAGTTATACCGTACTTCAATACAGATAATAAAAAGATGCTTCAGTTGCATAAATGTGTACTAAAATGTGTTCAAATGGGATCCGGTGTACGGGATGTGAACTAAAATATGTTCCGAATTATGTTTTGTTACAAAGAAAATGCAACAATTGTGTTCTGCTCAAGATATTTGCTTAGTTAAAACTTGGAAACTGATTTGAACAGAGATTGGAAGCACATTTGAGAATAGATTGGGGACAAATTTGAGAACAGATTTTGAGCACATCTTGGCGCACTTGTGAGATCATCCCCTTTCTTTGTCACTACTGAGGGAAAGGAGGGGGATCCAGATGATAGAAAAGTATTTAATGCCACATTTAAATACTAATCGTAATGGAAGTACATTTGTATCAGAGATTGGAAGTGAGCTATAAGTAAATGTAAAAAATAAAGTCATAATTTTTTTAACTAGCTGCAAAACAAAAAACTATATGATAGAATATAATATAATGCAGTATAGCACCGTTGATGCGTTTTTCAAGCGACTGATATGGAATGATGCATAAATGATTTTTTTTTCTCTGCAGACAATAATTTTCGAAACAGTCTCGCTATTTTTTCTTTTGCTACGGCAGCATTCATGTAAAATTATTTTAAATTTTTTAATTTATTTTTTAAATGAAAATACTTTACATATCCGAAACAGATCAATTTTTAGGTCAATAAAAGAGGGTGAAAAATAATAATAATGTTAAAAATACACAAATAAATCAAGTATAATCTATTAGCTTCAGATTATAGTTCAGAGCAAATCATATTTTTAGTTTATTAAGTGATTCATTTTGGAGAACTCATTTAATGAACAAGTTCAGATAATTTTATGAAATTTTGTTAAAAGCGTTGAAGAAAATAAGCAAAGGAACGAAAGAAAGAAGTGAAAGTGTAAAAATCACTCTTGTACATGTTACACTCACAAAAGCAGTTTGTCTACTTTCTTTCTCTTGAGTACTGAAGCACTCGTGTAAGCCCCCTGAATTTGACTGACAGCAGGGCGGAGAAGATAGATAACGTGACGTATGTTGCTTTTAGAATCCATTTCCAGTTTCATTGCATTCGTGAGGAAATTTCTCTGACCGTTCAACACGTTTCTTATTAGGAGTACAAGTTTCGCCAAGTTTCTTATCCAATTTTAAAACTAATAATTATAAAGTAAACAACAAATTAGCCTTTTTACAACTTAAAATAATTTACCACAACATTTAAACCTAATCCTACAGATTGTAATTTAAAAATTTGTAAAACTATGCTGATTGCAAAAATACTGAAACACATCTATACAACTGCCAATTTAACGTGCACACTAAAGATATATTGACAGATTAATGCATCTTTTAAAAAAACTGAAATATTGTATCTATACCTATTAAATAAAATATAATTTTAAAACAATTTTCTTTATTGATGCCCATTAACCGCATTATCCACCTTTTCATGTATAAATAACATCACTATTGTTATAAGTTTTAAAACTAGAAATCATTGAAGAATGTTTAATGCAGTACATTTATATAGCTTCATTTTAAATCTCAGAAATTTTTTTCAAAACTAAACTTAATGTAATGTAACTTTCAATAGAATACATTGCAAATAAACTTTTTATTGATTGTTGAATGAATTCTGGATCCAAGGGAAGGGATCAATGCACAAATTTTAAAATCAAACATACATTTCTGTTATGATATATCAAAAGGTACAATTTTGAATTTAAAAAATATATATATCAAATTGCAAAAGAAAATTTGCAACATAATTTGTTTTTGGCCGAGGCGGTCGAATCACAGCTCAACCGTCATTTAGCCGGGGCACAAGTACATTTCACTGGCGTGCTAATCAATTTTAGATATCAATGTGAAGGAAGTGCCGGCTTATATGAGATATTTACTGCATTCAGTTTTTTTTTATGACTATTCTAGACTGACGATCCCAAATAGGGTGAATTTGCTACTACTGAATGCGGCAAAGTTTGATAATATACTTATAACTCTTCCTAAGCTCTCTGACTAAGAGATGACACACACACATATATCGCATATTTATTTCTATATGTGTGTTTGGAAACCTGTAACGCATCATCCAAAGCAGAGGATTTATTGTCCTTTAGATTGTACACATATTATCATTTGTCTGATTTCCTGAAGGGAATTGTATCTTTAACTGGAGTTTTGAGTCTGATGATAATAACATGTCTGTGAGCTTTTTAAAATCAGTTCATTTGCTATTATTTTACAAGACGGAAAGGTATCACAGAAATATTAGAACCTGTTCGGGGAAACCCAAATTTATTTCAATAGTTAATTCAAAATCTATTTTATTTTTCTTCATCTTCTTCAGAACTTAGCGCAGTGGTGGTGCCCAGCCTACAGCAAGGGCGGATTTCAGGGGATAGTCATGGGGGTATGACCCCCCTAAACCATCGACACTATTATCCATTCATCATTACTTTACGTGATCATAATTTAATAATTGCATACGAGTTAGATGGATGAATGTAGCATATCATGAAAATATATCAATACGCATTGTGTTCAGATGCTTCATGAATAAAGTTGTCATCTGTAATAATTTTTAGTCTATTAATTATTTGTTTAAGTAAATATTTGAAATAATTCTTCCTTTCATTGATTCTGATATTAATTTGGAAAAAAAATGTGCAGTTCTAGATGCCATGTTTTTTGCCGATTCGATACATTTTATTGACACCCAAACAGTGTCAGAAATTTTTCGTAAACAAAACTGAATATTTTTCAGCATGACCACCCCTCCCCCTAAAATGCTTAACTGCATCCTCCCTTGATCTACGGCCCGTGAAGCATATGTGCTCTGTAAAAAGAAATGTGTAAGGTTACCAGTATTAATAGGTGTAACGTTACAAGAATTATGTTTTTGGTTTGGAAGGTTGTCGTAACATAAAGGCATAATCATAAGCAGACTATTCATTATTTATGAGAGTGTAAATATATATTATTAACGTATCCCTGGGCTTTTATAATGATCTTAAATGAGGAATATAAAAAATTTGAAATTCATTTATAAATTAATTAATTGGTTAAGAACCAACCAATTTTAAGAGAATATATATATATATATATATATATATATATATATATATATATATATATATATATATATATATATATATATATATATATATTTGCTGTTGTGAGATTAGTATAGAAATAATTCTGTTCTAAAGGAGACAGCTTTTTTCCTTAGAATTTTTTCTATAGCTTTCTTGGGGTAGGGTGGGATGTAGGATCTTTCGGGAGAAAACATGAAAAGCACCTTGTTGCACTCGATGTTGAAATCGATAAGGAATTCAGTTTCTACTTATTCTAGTTTGAAAGAAAGGCATGAGTAGAAAGAGCGAGCACATTCACAATACACAATAGCTCTTATCAATGGGGGTCGTTCCTGGGGGATCTTTTACCTCACGTGTGTTTGCAGGAGACCTTGTCTCAATGGTCTAAAGTCAGTTCTAACTGGTTTGTACTTTCAAATACATATGACACAGAGACCTAAATTTAATGAACAAAGTGATAGAAAACTATTGTGATTGACGGATAATTGTGAATGGTTTTTGATGTTTTCAAGGCAAATCATTAATTTAAAAAAAAGTGTTTAAAAGTATCACATTTTAAAACTTACATCCAAACTTTTACATCAATCAGAATGTATCACACAACCTTTTAACGAATTCCTTACAAAACTAAAATTGTAAGAGGCATTCACAATTCCACAGAACGGATTTGTAAATCACGTAATTTTTTGGGTAATATAGATGGTAGAGTGATAATAAAATCCTCGATAAATTAGCGAATTTCGTTCTGATAGTTTTCTGCCTTATCTCTGTTCAGGTCGTGATTTCGAATCTCCTCCCCTCCCCCCACTAACCCCCTAACTGACGAACCTACCATTACCGTAATAATGTTAGATCTAAGTAGTTATTTGTTTTTATTTCATTACTCCAAAAAAATCTAGTTCTTCTGTAATCTTGCCATACATTCAGTGCGTCTTACTATTCCGTCATTCGTGTTTAGTGACGAAAGGTCATAAGTCCGGGACTTATGCCATTACTAACGAAACTACGAAACACTAACTTACACTAACGAAAAATGTGACCCCTCAATACAGTCGACTCCCGCTACAAAGCGATCCCACTTACACGAAATGGCTATAACGCGAGTTTTTCAGGAGCAACGAATTTTAGAGCTAAAGCTAATTTCTTGCTCTCAATACGAAAATATTTGGAAAGGAATCGTGATGCTAAGTTTCGGCTTTGTTATTGACAACTAAGCATTAATTCGTGAATGTGTTTTCATCCTTTCTGCATCACTGACTGCGCAAGTTCCCACGCACCGCATTATAAACATAGCTTTGTTAGTGTGTATAGATCACCACTCCTCATTTTTCATTTATTTTTTTTAAGTATGAAAGGTTATGAAATATTGTGGCATCCATGCACGCTGTTTCATCTAAAGTTTGAAGATGGAAACAAAAAGTGAAAGTTTGCGACAATTTAAGAAAAGGTAAAGATTCTTGATAAGCTTAACAACTAGAAAGTGGGTCGAAAGTAGCACGACAATTAGGTATGGCGAATCTTTCATACGTATAATTAGAAGTCAAAAGAAGGCAATCCATATAGGTCCGAGGGGGTCCCAGGACCATAGATGTAAATGTTATAAAAGTAAATGCGCAGCTACTGTATTTAAAAATATATTAGGATGACGATCAGACTTCGCAGGATAATTCATCTTCAATTTTTAAGATATAAATGTAACTTATTGTTTCGCTGTACAGTACTATTACAGTGAAGTGCTTTATTATTACTACATACTGTACGTACCGTACTGTTTTATTTTTATATATTTCTCTCCCATTGATCATTGATTTTGTGCATCGTAACAGTATTTTATTTTGAATAATACAACTTTTTTAAAAATACGGTAAATATTCAGCTGTTTATGTAGGAAATGGTAATATATTGTTAACAAATGATCAAAAACAGTTTAAAAGGTCTTGAATGTCTAAAATGATTGGGTATATTAATAACAATGTCATATACGCAACACTTTTCCACAACGCGAAATTTCGACTTACGCGAGGAGTCTTGGGACGCATCTCTCGCGTAAATCGGGATCCGAATGTACAGTGCTTTGTTGTACAAGGATAGACTTCCCTGCTATACTAGTCGTTTTCTCTACATACAAGTATGGTAAAACTAAAACCACAGCGAAAAAAAAATGTGACAAGCCCTTTCTGAAATAATCGATTCAAGTGTAATGTAAATTGTAATGTTAACCTTTTCTATTCGGCGCATCCCTCAAAATATTTTTCCTCGACTAAAGCACTGTATATAGTGAGATCACGTTACAACGAATACTAATAAAACAAAATTTCTGTCTCAGCGAAATGATTTTTTAGTCCCAAGGTAATTGCTGTTAAATTGCTACGAAATTTCCGTTTCAGCGAGCAAACACAATGTGTGGCTCCTTGAAACGCAGGAATATGGTGGTGTACCTAATATAAGCGGTTACTCATGTCTCTGAGGGGGGGAGAGCTACGAATCAGTGGGGTAGCGTAGGGGGAGGCACAGGGGGCACTCGCCCCGGGTGGCACTATACTAGGGGCGGCAAATTCTGTAACACTACATTAAAATTAAAAAAGTTTTTTTTTTAAACGGCACTAGGAATGGCGAATTGTGTCTCACTAAATGAACATCAAAAACGTTTTTTTTTAAACTCTTCAGTTCTAAATTGTCTCAAGAAATTTTTCTCGTTCAACCACGACCACGAAATACTGGATATTAACATGCATGTGGATTATTGATCACTGGAGCTGATATAGTAATACTAGAAGGGAGAGTTCAACCTTGTAGAAGAGGATTATAAATATCACAAAAATCGACAAGCAGTCCGGGGCGTACTGGGTTCCCCCAGAGGGCTCCAACCTTGACTTCCAAAGGGCGCAAAAAAAAGAAAAAAACACGAAGGTGCACAGATGGTTAGAAGGCGTAAAAAAAGAAGAAAAAACGAAGACGCACACGTTCGAGGACGCAATATAAATTTTTTTTAAAATTTTGAATATTTTACGTTTTGAATTCAAATTATGTATTTCGCAATCAAGATTCACGAGACGCGTAAAATGGTACTCTGCGTTCGAGGAGGCGTGGCGATGTGCCTTCTCGTGAAAAACGGACACACTATATGTGTGGTCGTAACTTCAATAAGTATAAATAATTTGGGAAGGTTTGCCACTAAGGTCTGTGGAGTCGGCTCATATGCAACATACGGTGCTTCAAGATGTATAATTTTTTAAAAAATTTGTATTATTTTATTTTATTTATTTGTATGTTTTTTTTTTCAACGTGCAGATTTTTTCGGACATGGAACTCATGGAAATGAAGCCGATATTTTGATTTTTCATCGAGAAGTACAATCGAAAGCAAATTGTGTTGACGTAAGATTATATTAAAATGTAAAACTTGTTTTGGATAATAAAATCCTGTTTTCGTTCTGTAAAATACTAAAAATGTCGTTTTTTAGGTGAAGGGGGGGGGGGGGGAGGGGGATTTAGCAGGAGAGTGTAAGAGGGGCGGTAAGAGGGGTTTTTTTGCCTGCCCCAGGCGGCAGAAACCTACGCTACGCCGCTGCTACGGATACAAACTACCCAATAATATTAATCGATAGATATAAAGAAAAAGCCGAAAAATATAATTTTACGTCACATCTGTCGCTATGCCGCTCATGTGTACTTATCAAAATTTCAGGGAGTAATTAAAAAAAGCCTATAGCAATTCCATAACTGAATGAGCTTAGGGAATTATTTGTTGCAACATAACCATTTATAATCTATTTAGAAAGAACCGAAAAAAGGAAGGGGTTTCCTTTCAATTTCATTTTTCGAATTGAAATCAACTTCAGTCTACCTTTGGGAAGGAAGATTTCAGTGGTTCTTCTGAGGAAATTTCAAAAGAAAATGAAATTATAAATTAGTACTTATCGAAACAGATGCAGCACTTACGAAGAGGAAAGGAGTAGCTAATATTGTGGAGCAAAACACAAACAAACATATCACCAAAAGTATTGGAAAACTTTGAAAAATTCACAATTTTACAAATTTTTCGAGAAATAAAAGACCAATTGCTCTGTAGTTTTTTGCACATAAAAGGTATATACTCCGGTTATCATTTTCCAATTAAAATTAAGTCTACTTAATATTCATTTAGGGGACCAGTAGCAAATTGAGTTAACAAAAAAGGATTTTTGATCATCTTTCATTGTAAATAGCTGGGAATAAGCTATAAATTTCAGAAATAAGTAAAAGAACTATACATAGTTTATTTTTATATTTTCATGAAAGTATCTCTTATACGTACGGAAGATAAAAGTATTTCTCTCAAAAATACAATTTTTTTGACGATATTTGGCTCATAACATGCAGAGTTTTCCTTCAAACAATACTAAACTTTCAGAATATCTGACAGCGTACAAGAGAACCATAATATAAAATGTGAAGCAAAAATATTGAAAATTCGATGAAATAGGAACGTTTAAAGCATTTTTTTTTCACTGTGGATGCGCGAAAGATAACAATTTATAACCTTTATAATTCAAATTCCAGATAGATCTTACAACTCACAAAAAAAAAATTACACTTCGATATCATTAAAATTTAAAAAGTTATCAGTGTTCAAATGAGCCGAATTTCAATAATTCCTGGGTAGGCAACGAATGATAAGGGGTCGTTCTCAAATTGGCAAAACTTTCCTCTTATCGCGCAAAATGATTCATGATAAAAACGGATTACTTGGGAACGATCCCTCATGCTTCGTCGCCTATCCAAGAATTCGGCTTATTAGATCGCTGACAACTTTTCAAATTGTAAAGATATCGAGTGGAATTTTTTCAATAGTTGAAGGATCTATCTGGAATTTGGATTATGAAAGTTATAATTTTCTTATAGTTCGCGCATGGACAGTGAAAAAATAATTGCTTTAAACGTTCATATTTCATCAAATTTTCAATACTTTTACTTCAAATTTTATTACTATATTTCTCAAGTATGCTGTGAAATATTCTGAAAGTTTAGTAACGTTTGACGGAAAACTGCGTGTTATGAGCCGAAAACCGTCAAAAACAATTTGTATTTTTCAAAGAAATGCTTATATCTCCGTAGTTTTAAGTGGTATTTTAACCAAAATATAAAAATGAATTCTACATAGTTCTTTAACTTATTTCTGAAAGATGTAGCGTATTCTAAGCTATTTACAGTAAAAGAAGATCAAAAACCTTTTTTTGTTTCCTCATATTGTTGCTAGTCCCCTAACTGAATAGACTTAATTTTTATTGGAAAATGATAACCGGAGTATACTTTTTATTTGAAAAAAATTACACAGAATTAGCTTCTTATTTTGGAGAAATCCGTAAAACTGAATTTTTCAAAGTTTCCTAATACCGAATTACTAATTTTGGTCATATAGTGTATGCGCGTGTCGAAGTGTTGATATGTAATATTATACACACATTGTGTTGAAAAGCATAGTAACACGATGTTGTTTCAGAAGAACGAAGCCAAGCGTTTAAGTATCTGTTTTCAATGCGTTTCAAATCCCTTCTCTTTACACCTTTCTACAACTGACCGTCGAACACGCCCAGGAATGGGGAGCATTGGAAGTCACTCGTGCGAACTAAAAGGCAGGCGTGCTCGAAGATAATCTTGACACTTTCCAGGGGGAGAAGCAGAGTTCCAATATGTGCTGCAGTGATACTAACGCGCGAAAACCTGCTGCAATATGGCTACAATTTTTCCTTGAATTAGAGCCGCCAAAGTGGTTAAACTGACTCAGAATTTTTCTCCCTACATAAATAATCAATATTCGCAAAAGAGAAAAATTAAAAAAAAAAGAAGAAGAAATTTCAAATTAGAAACTAAAAGTATACATTGAAGATTTTCGTTCAGGCTGGGACTCGAACCCAGGGCCACTCGCTTGGAAGCCTAACACTCTAGCCATTAGTCTATGGGAGCTCTGTCGGTGGGAGTTTTAAATATAATAAAAACAAAAAATGCACCTTGGTAATTGTTGATTTAAACACTTTGAAATCTTCGTGTCGAAAAATTAAACTGACTCAGAATTTTCTTCCCTACATAAATAATCAATAATTGCAAAGGAAAGAAATTGAAAAAAAAAAGAATTTTCAAATTAGAAAAGAAATATATACATTGAAGATATTCGCTCCGGCTGGGACTCGAACCCAGGCCACTCGCTTGGAAGACCAGCGGTCTAGCCATTAGGCTATCGGAGTTCTGTCGAGCGGAGTCTTACTGCCTGACTGATACTGCCTGACTGACAGACTGACTCACTGACTGACTGATACTGACTGACTGACTCACTGACTGACCGAGACTGACTGACTAACTGCCTGACTGACTGAGACTGGACTGACTGACTGACTGACTGACTGACTGACTAACTGACTGACTGAGACTGACTGACTGACTGCTTGACTCTCTGACTGGCTATTTCACTGACTGACTGAATGACTAAATGACTGACTGACACTGACTGACTGACTGCTTGACTACCTGACTGACTGCTTGACTGACTAACTGACTGGACAGGACTGACCGACTGACTGACTGACAGACTGACTGAATAAGGATGACTGACAGACTGACTGAATAAGGCTGACTGACTGACTGACTGACAGACTGACTGAATAAGGCTGACCGACTGACTGACTGAATGACTGACTGACCGAGACTGACTGACTGACTGACTGAGACTGGACTGGACTGGACTGACTGACTGACTGAGACTGACTGACTGCTTTAGTGACTAACTGACTGCACAGGACTGACCGACTGACTGACTGACTGACTGCCTGACTGACTGAATGACTGACTGACTGAGACTAAATGACTGACTGCTTGACTGACTGGCTGAAGGACTAACTGACTGACTGAGTGACTGACTGACTGGACTGACTGACTGAGACTGAATGACTGAGTGCTTGACTGATTGACTGTCAGACTGACTGACTGACTTCGCAAAAGGGAAAAATAAAAAAAAAAAGAATTATAAAATTAGAAAAAAATATTTGCATTTAAGATTTCCTTTCCGGCCGGGACTCGAACCCAGTACCACGCGCTAGGAACCCAACGGTCTAGCCATTAGGCTATCGGAGCTCTGTCGACGGAAGTCTTAAATATAATAAAAACAAAAAATGCACCTTGGTAATTATTGATTCAAACACTTTGAAATTTACAGGTCGAATAATTAAACTGACTCAGAATTTTTCTCCCTACATAAATAATCAATATTCGCAAAAGAGAAAAATTTAAAAAAAAAGAAGAAGAAATTTCAAATTAGAAACTAAAAGTATACATTGAAGATTTTCGTTCAGGTTGGGACTCGAACCCAGGGCCACTCGCTTGGAAGCCTAACACTCTAGCCATTAGCCTATGGGAGCTCTGTCGGTGGGAGTTTTAAATATAATAAAAACAAATGCACCTTGGTAATTGTTTATTTAAACACTTTGAAATCTTCGTGTCGAAAAATTAAACTGACTCAGAATTTTCTTCCCTACATAAATAATCAATAATTACAAAGGAAAGAAATTGAAAAAAAAAAGAATTTTCAAATTAGAAAAGAAATATATACATTGAAGATATTCGCTCCGGCTGGGACTCGAACCCAGGCCACTCGCTTGGAAGACCAGCGGTTTAGCCATTAGGCTATCGGAGTTCTGTCGAGCGGAGTCTTACTGCCTGACTGATACTGCCTGACTGACAGACTGACTCACTGACTGACTGATACTGACTGACTGACTCACTGACTGACCGAGACTGACTGACTAACTGCCTGACTGACTGAGACTGGACTGACTGACTGACTGACTGACTGACTGAGACTGACTGACTGACTGCTTTACTCTCTGACTGGCTATTTCACTGACTGACTGAATGACTAAATGACTGACTGACACTGACTGACTGGCTGCTTGACTACCTGACTGACTGCTTGACTGACTAACTGACTGGACAGGACTGACCGACTGACTGACTGACAGACTGACTGAATAAGGAAGACTGACAGACTGACTGAATAAGGCTGACTGACTGACTGACTGACAGACTGACTGAATAAGGATGACTGACAGACTGACTGAATAAGGCTGACTGACTGACTGACTGAGAGACTGACTGAATAAGGCTGACCGACTGACTGACTGCCTGACTGACTGACTGACTGAATGACTGACTGATTGACTGACCGAGACTGACTGACTGACTGACTGAGACTGGACTGGACTGACTGACTGACTGACTGACTGAGACTGACTGACTGCTTTAGTGACTAACTGACTGCACAGGACTGACCGACTGACTGACTGACTGACTGCCTGACTGACTGACTGACTGAATGACTGACTGACTGAGACTAAATGACTGACTGCTTGACTGACTGGCTGAAGGACTAACTGACTGACTGAGTGACTGACTGACTGGACTGACTGACTGAGACTGAATGACTGAGTGCTTGACTGATTGACTGTCAGACTGACTGACTGACTTCGCAAAAGGGAAAAATAAAAAAAAAGAATTATAAAATTAGAAAAAAATATTTGCATTTAAGATTTCCTTTCCGGCCGGGACTCGAACCCAGTACCACGCGCTAGGAACCCAACGGTCTAGCCATTAGGCTATCGGAGCTCTGTCGATGGAAGTCTTAAATATAATAAAAACAAAAAATGCACCTTGGTAATTGTTTATTTAAACACTTTGAAATCTTCGTGTCGAAAAATTAAACTGACTCAGAATTTTCTTCCCTACATAAATAATCAATAATTACAAAGGAAAGAAATTGAAAAAAAAAAGAATTTTCAAATTAGAAAAGAAATATATACATTGAAGATATTCGCTCCGGCTGGGACTCGAACCCAGGCCACTCGCTTGGAAGACCAGCGGTTTAGCCATTAGGCTATCGGAGTTCTGTCGAGCGGAGTCTTACTGCCTGACTGATACTGCCTGACTGACAGACTGACTCACTGACTGACTGATACTGACTGACTGACTCACTGACTGACCGAGACTGACTGACTAACTGCCTGACTGACTGAGATTGGACTGACTGACTGACTGACTGACTGACTGACTAACTGACTGACTGAGACTGACTGACTGACTGCTTTACTCTCTGACTGGCTATTTCACTGACTGACTGAATGACTAAATGACTGACTGACACTGACTGACTGGCTGCTTGACTACCTGACTGACTGCTTGACTGACTAACTGACTGGACAGGACTGACCGACTGACTGACTGACAGACTGACTGAATAAGGAAGACTGACAGACTGACTGAATAAGGCTGACTGACTGACTGACTGACAGACTGACTGAATAAGGATGACTGACAGACTGACTGAATAAGGCTGACTGACTGACTGACTGAGAGACTGACTGAATAAGGCTGACCGACTGACTGACAGCCTGACTGACTGACTGACTGAATGACTGACTGACTGACTGACCGAGACTGACTGACTGACTGACTGAGACTGGACTGGACTGACTGACTGACTGACTGACTGAGACTGACTGACTGCTTTAGTGACTAACTGACTGCACAGGACTGACCGACTGACTGACTGCCTGACTGACTGACTGAATGACTGACTGACTGAGACTAAATGACTGACTGCTTGACTGACTGGCTGAAGGACTAACTGACTGACTGAGTGACTGACTGACTGGACTGACTGACTGAGACTGAATGACTGAGTGCTTGACTGATTGACTGTCAGACTGACTGACTGACTTCGCAAAAGGGAAAAATAAAAAAAAAAGAATTATAAAATTAGAAAAAATTATTTGCATTTAAGATTTCCTTTCCGGCCGGTACTCGAACCCAGTACCACGCGCTAGAAACCCAACGGTCTAGCCATTAGGCTATCGGAGCTCTGTCGATGGAAGTCTTAAATATAATAAAAACAAAAAATGCACCTTGGTAATTATTGATTCAAACACTTTGAAATTTACAGGTCGAATAATTAAACTGACTCAGAATTTTTCTCCCTACATAAATAATCAATATTCGCAAAAGAGAAAAATTAAAAAAAAATGAAGAAGAAATTTCAAATTAGAAACTAAAAGTATACATTGAAGATTTTCGTTCGGGCTGGGACTCGAACCCAGGGCCACTCGCTTGGAAGCCTAACACTCTAGCCATTAGTCTATGGGAACTCTGTCGGTGGGAGTTTTAAATATAATAAAAACAAAAAATG
Source organism: Uloborus diversus (assembly GCF_026930045.1). Classification (NCBI taxonomy): domain Eukaryota; kingdom Metazoa; phylum Arthropoda; class Arachnida; order Araneae; family Uloboridae; genus Uloborus; species Uloborus diversus. The sequence goes on along the minus strand of NW_026558899.1, from coordinate 81,408 downwards.
CACCTTGGTAATTGTTTATTTAAACACTTTGAAATCTTCGTGTCGAAAAATTAAACTGACTCAGAATTTTCTTCCCTACATAAATAATCAATAATTACAAAGGAAAGAAATTGAAAAAAAAAAGAATTTTCAAATTAGAAAAGAAATATATACATTGAAGATATTCGCTCCGGCTGGGACTCGAACCCAGGCCACTCGCTTGGAAGACCAGCGATTTAGCCATTAGGCTATCGGAGTTCTGTCGAGCAGAGTCTTACTGCCTGACTGACAGACTGACTCACTGACTAAATGATACTGACTGACTGACTCACTGACTGACCGAGACTGACTGACTAACTGCCTGACTGACTGAGACTGGACTGACTGACTGACTGACTGACTGACTGACTAACTGACTGACTGACTGCTTTACTCTCTGACTGGCTATTTCACTGACTGACTGAATGACTAAATGACTGACTGACACTGACTGACTGGCTGCTTGACTACCTGACTGACTGCTTGACTGACTAACTGACTGGACAGGACTGACCGACTGACTGACTGACAGACTGACTGAATAAGGAAGACTGACAGACTGACTGAATAAGGCTGACTGACTGACTGACTGACAGACTGACTGAATAAGGATGACTGACAGACTGACTGAATAAGGCTGACTGACTGACTGACTGAGAGACTGACTGAATAAGGCTGACCGACTGACTGACTGCCTGACTGACTGACTGACTGAATGACTGACTGACTGACTGACCGAGACTGACTGACTGACTGACTGAGACTGGACTGGACTGACTGACTGACTGACTGACTGAGACTGACTGACTGCTTTAGTGACTAACTGACTGCACAGGACTGACCGACTGACTGACTGACTGCCTGACTGACTGACTGACTGACTGAGACTAAATGACTGACTGCTTGACTGACTGGCTGAAGGACTAACTGACTGACTGAGTGACTGACTGACTGGACTGACTGACTGAGACTGAATGACTGAGTGCTTGACTGATTGACTGTCAGACTGACTGACTGACTTCGCAAAAGGGAAAAATAAAAAAAAAGAATTATAAAATTAGAAAAAAAATTTGCATTTAAGATTTCCTTTCCGGCCGGGACTCGAACCCAGTACCACGCGCTAGGAACCCAACGGTCTAGCCATTAGGCTATCGGAGCTCTGTCGACGGAAGTCTTAAATATAATAAAAACAAAAAATGCACCTTGGTAATTATTGATTCAAACACTTTGAAATTTACAGGTCGAATAATTAAACTGACTCAGAATTTTTCTCCCTACATAAATAATCAATATTCGCAAAAGAGAAAAATTTAAAAAAAAAGAAGAAGAAATTTCAAATTAGAAACTAAAAGTATACATTGAAGATTTTCGTTCAGGCTGGGACTCGAACCCAGGGCCACTCGCTTGGAAGCCTAACACTCTAGCCATTAGTCTATGGGAGCTCTGTCGGTGGGAGTTTTAAATATAATAAAAACAAAATGTGCACATTGGTAATTGTTTATTTAAACACTTTGAAATCTTCGTGTCGAAAAATTAAACTGACTCAGAATTTTCTTCCCTACATAAATAATCAATAATTACAAAGGAAATAAATTGAAAAAAAAAAGAATTTTCAAATTAGAAAAGAAATATATACATTGAAGATATTCGCTCCGGCTGGGACTCGAACCCAGGCCACTCGCTTGGAAGACCAGCGGTTTAGCCATTAGGCTATCGGAGTTCTGTCGAGCGGAGTCTTACTGCCTGACTGATACTGCCTGACTGACAGACTGACTCACTGACTGACTGATACTGACTGACTGATCACTGACTGACCGAGACTGACTGACTAACTGCCTGACTGACTGAGACTGGACTGACTGACTGACTGACTGACTAACTGACTGACTGAGACTGACTGACTGACTGCTTTACTCTCTGACTGGCTATTTCACTGACTGACTGAATGACTAAATGACTGACTGACACTGACTGACTGGCTGCTTGACTACCTGAGTGACTGCTTGACTGACTAACTGACTGGACAGGACTGACCGACTGACTGACTGACAGACTGACTGAATAAGGAAGACTGACAGACTGACTGAATAAGCCTGACTGACTGACTGACTGACAGACTGACTGAATAAGGATGACTGACAGACTGACTGAATAAGGCTGACTGACTGACTGAGAGACTGACTGAATAAGGCTGACCGACTGACTGACTGCCTGACTGACTGACTGACTGAATGACTGACTGACTGACGGACCGAGACTGACTGACTGACTGACTGAGACTGGACTGGACTGACTGACTGACTGACTGACTGAGACTGACTGACTGCTTTAGTGACTAACTGACTGCACAGGACTGACCGACTGACTGACTGACTGACTGCCTGACTGACTGACTGACTGAATGACTGACTGGCTGAGACTAAATGACTGACTGCTTGTCTGACTGGCTGAAGGAGTAACTGACTGACTGAGTGACTGACTGACTGGACTGACTGACTGAGACTGAATGACTGAGTGCTTGACTGATTGACTGTCAGACTGACTGACTGACTTCGCAAAAGGGAAAAATAAAAAAATAAGAATTATAAAATTAGAAAAAAATATTTGCATTTAAGATTTCCTTTCCGGACGGGACTCGAACCCAGTACCACGCGCTAGGAACCCAACGGTCTAGCCATTAGGCTATCGGAGCTCTGTCGATGGAAGTCTTAAATATAATAAAAACAAAAAATGCACCTTGGTAATTATTGATTCAAACACTTTGAAATTTACAGGTCGAATAATTAAACTGACTCAGAATTTTTCTCCCTACATAAATAATCAATATTCGCAAAAGAGAAAAATTAAAAAAAAAAGAAGAAGAAATTTCAAATTAGAAACTAAAAGTATACATTGAAGATTTTCGTTCAGGCTGGGACTCGAACCCAGGGCCACTCGCTTGGAAGCCTAACACTCTAGCCATTAGTCTATGGGAGCTCTGTCGGTGGCAGTTTTAAATATAATAAAAACAAAAAATGCACCTTGGTAATTGTTTATTTAAACACTTTGAAATCTTCGTGTCGAAAAATTAAACTGACTCAGAATTTTCTTCCCTACATAAATAATCAATAATTGCAAAGGAAAGAAATTGAAAAAAAAAAAGAATTTTCAAATTAGAAAAGAAATATATACATTGAAGATATTCGCTCCGGCTGGGACTCGAACCCAGGCCACTCGCTTGGAAGACCAGCGGTCTAGCCATTAGGCTATCGGAGTTCTGTCGAGCGGAGTCTTACTGCCTGACTGATACTGCCTGACTGACAGACTGACTCACTGACTGACTGATACTGACTGACTGACTCACTGACTGACCGAGACTGACTGACTAACTGCCTGGCTGACTGAGACTGGACTGACTGACTGACTGACTGACTGACTGACTAACTGACTGACTGAGACTGACTGACTGACTGCTTGACTCTCTGACTGGCTATTTCACTGACTGACTGAATGAATAAATGACTGACTGACACTGACTGACTGACTGCTTGACTACCTGACTGACTGCTTGACTGACTAACTGACTGGACAGGACTGACCGACTGACTGACTGACAGACTGACTGAATAAGGATGACTGACAGACTGACTGAATAAGGCTGACTGACTGACTGACTGACAGACTGACTGAATAAGGCTGACCGACTGACTGACTGCCTGACTGACTGACTGACTGAATGACTGACTGACTGACTGACCGAGACTGACTGACTGACTGACTGAGACTGGACTGGACTGACTGACTGACTGACTGACTGAGACTGACTGACTGCTTTAGTGACTAACTGACTGCACAGGACTGACCGACTGACTGACTGACTGACTGCCTGACTGACTGACTGACTGAATGACTGACTGACTGAGACTAAATGACTGACTGCTTGACTGACTGGCTGAAGGACTAACTGACTGACTGAGTGACTGACTGACTGGACTGACTGACTGAGACTGAATGACTGAGTGCTTGACTGATTGACTGTCAGACTGACTGACTGACTTCGCAAAAGGGAAAAAAAAAAGAGAATTATAAAATTAGAAAAAAATATTTGCATTTAAGATTTCCTTTCCGGCTGGGATTTGAACCCAGGGCGACACTCATGGAAGCCCAACGCTCTCGCCAATATACTATCGGATCTCTGTTGATCGGTGTCTTAATTATAATAAAAACAAAAAATGCACCTTAGTAATTATTGATCTAAAATCTTTGAAATCTAAAGGTCGAATGATTAAACTGACTCAGAATTTTCTTCCGTACATAAATAATCCATATTTGCAAAAGAAAGAAATTGAAAAAAAAAAGAATCTTCAAATTAGAAGAGAAAAATATACATGGAAGATTTTCGTTCCGGCCGGGACTCGAACCCAGTACCACGCGCTTGGAACCCAACGGTCTAGCCATTAGGCTATCGGAGCTCTGTCGATGGATGTCTTAAATATAATAAAAACAAAAAATGCACCTTGGTAATTATTGATTCAAACACTTTGAAATTTACAGGTCGAATAATTAAACTGACTCAGAATTTTTCTCCCTACATAAATAATCAATATTCGCAAAAGAGAAAAATTAAAAAAAAAAGAAGAAGAAATTTCAAATTAGAAACTAAAAGTATACATTGAAGATTTTCGTTCAGGCTGGGACTCGAACCCAGGGCCACTCGCTTGGAAGCCTAACACTCTAGCCATTAGTCTATGGGAGCTCTGTCGGTGGGAGTTTTAAATATAATAAAAACAAAAAATGCACCTTGGTAATTGTTTATTTAAACACTTTGAAATCTTCGTGTCGAAAAATTAAACTGACTCAGAATTCTCTTCCCTACATAAATAATCAATAATTGCAAAGGAAAGAAATTGAAAAAAAAAAGAATTTTCAAATTAGAAAAGAAATATATACATTGAAGATATTCGCTCCGGCTGGGACTCGAACCCAGGCCACTCGCTTGGAAGACCAGCGGTCTAGCCATTAGGCTATCGGAGTTCTGTCGAGCGGAGTCTTACTGCCTGACTGATACTGCCTGACTGACAGACTGACTCACTGACTGACTGATACTGACTGACTGACTCACTGACTGACCGAGACTGACTGACTAACTGCCTGACTGACTGAGACTGGACTGACTGACTGACTGACTGACTGACTGACTAACTGACTGACTGAGACTGACTGACTGACTGCTTGACTCTCTGACTGGCTATTTCACTGATTGACTGAATGACTAAATGACTGACTGACACTGACTGACTGACTGCTTGACTACCTGACTGACTGCTTGACTGACTAACTGACTGGACAGGACTGACCGACTGACTGACTGACAGACTGACTGAATAAGGATGACTGACAGACTGACTGAATAAGGCTGACTGACTGACTGACTGACAGACTGACTGAATAAGGCTGACCGACTGACTGACTGCCTGACTGACTGACTGACTGAATGACTGACTGACTGACTGACCGAGACTGACTGACTGACTGACTGAGACTGAACTGGACTGACTGACTGACTGACTGACTGAGACTGACTGACTGCTTTAGTGACTAACTGACTGCACAGGACTGACCGACTGACTGACTGACTGACTGCACAGGACTGACCGACTGACTGACTGACTGACTGCCTGACTGACTGACTGACTGAATGACTGACTGACTGAGACTAAATGACTGACTGCTTGACTGACTGGCTGAAGGACTAACTGACTGACTGAGTGACTGACTGACTGGACTGACTGACTGAGACTGAATGACTGAGTGCTTGACTGATTGACTGTCAGACTGACTGACTGACTTCGCAAAAGGGAAAAAAAAAAGAGAATTATAAAATTAGAAAAAAATATTTGCATTTAAGATTTCCTTTCCGGCTGGGATTTGAACCCAGGGCGACACTCATGGAAGCCCAACGCTCTCGCCAATATACTATCGGATCTCTGTTGATCGGTGTCTTAATTATAATAAAAACAAAAAATGCACCTTAGTAATTATTGATCTAAAATCTTTGAAATCTAAAGGTCGAATGATTAAACTGACTCAGAATTTTCTTCCGTACATAAATAATCCATATTTGCAAAAGAAAGAAATTGAAAAAAAAAAGAATCTTCAAATTAGAAGAGAAATATATACATGGAAGATTTTTGTTCCGGCCGGGACTCGAACCCAGTACCACGCGCTAGGAACCCAACGGTCTAGCCATTAGGCTATCGGAGATCTGTCGATGGAAGTCTTAAATATAATAAAAACAAAAAATGCACCTTGGTAATTATTGATTCAAACACTTTGAAATTTACAGGTCGAATAATTAAACTGACTCAGAATTTTTCTCCCTACATAAATAATCAATATTCGCAAAAGAGAAAAATTAAAAAAAAAAGAAGAAGAAATTTCAAATTAGAAACTAAAAGTATACATTGAAGATTTTCGTTCAGGCTGGGACTCGAACCCAGGGCCACTCGCTTGGAAGCCTAACACTCTAGCCATTAGTCTATGGGAGCTCTGTCGGTGGGAGTTTTAAATATAATAAAAACAAAAAATGCACCTTGGTAATTGTTTATTTAAACACTTTGAAATCTTCGTGTCGAAAAATTAAACTGACTCAGAATTTTCTTCCCTACATAAATAATCAATAATTGCAAAGGAAAGAAATTGAAAAAAAAAAAAAAGAATTTTCAAATTAGAAAAGAAATATATACATTGAAGATATTCGCTCCGGCTGGGACTCGAGCCCAGGCCACTCGCTTGGAAGACCAGCGGTCTAGCCATTAGGCTATCGGAGTTCTATCGAGCGGAGTCTTACTGCCTGACTGATACTGCCTGACTGACAGACTGACTCACTGACTGACTGATACTGACTGACTGACTCACTGACTGACCGAGACTGACTGACTAACTGCCTGACTGACTGAGACTGGACTGACTGACTGACTGACTGACTGACTGACTAACTGACTGACTGAGACTGACTGACTGACTGCTTGACTCTCTGACTGGCTATTTCACTGACTGACTGAATGACTAAATGACTGACTGACACTGACTGACTGACTGCTTGACTACCTGACTGACTGCTTGACTGACTAACTGACTGGACAGGACTGACCGACTGACTGACTGACAGACTGACTGAATGTGGATGACTGACAGACTGACTGAATAAGGCTGACTGACTGACTGACTGACAGACTGACTGAATAAGGCTGACCGACTGACTGACTGACCGAGACTGACTGACTGACTGACTGAGACTGGACTGGACTGACTGACTGACTGACTGACTGAGACTGACTGACTGCTTTAGTGACTAACTGACTGCACAGGACTGACCGACTGACTGACTGACTGACTGCCTGACTGACTGACTGACTGAATGACTGACTGACTGAGACTAAATGACTGACTGCTTGACTGACTGGCTGAAGGACTAACTGACTGACTGAGTGACTGACTGACTGGACTGACTGACTGAGACTGAATGACTGAGTGCTTGACTGATTGACTGTCAGACTGACTGACTGACTTCGCAAAAGGGAAAAATAAAAAAAAAAGAATTATAAAATTAGAAAAAAATATTTGCATTTAAGATTTCCTTTCCGGCCGGGACTCGAACCCAGTACCACGCGCTAGGAACCCAACGGTCTAGCCATTAGGCTATCGGAGCTCTGTCGATGGAAGTCTTAAATATAATAAAAGCAAAAAATGCACCTTGGTAATTATTGATTCAAACACTTTGAAATTTACAGGTCGAATAATTAAACTGACTCAGAATTTTTCTCCCTACATAAATAATCAATATTCGCAAAAGAGAAAAATTAAAAAAAAAAGAAGAAGAAATTTCAAATTAGAAACTAAAAGTATACATTGGAGATTTTCGTTCAGGCTGGGACTCGAACCCAGGGCCACTCGCTTGGAAGCCTAACACTCTAGCCATTAGTCTATGGGAGCTCTGTCGGTGGGAGTTTTAAATATAATAAAAACAAAAAATGCACCTTGGTAATTGTTTATTTAAACACTTTGAAATCTTCGTGTCGAAAAATTAAACTGACTCAGAATTTTCTTCCCTACATAAATAATCAATAATTGCAAAGGAAAGAAATTGAAAAAAAAAAGAATTTTCAAATTAGAAAAGAAATATATACATTGAAGATATTCGCTCCGGCTGGGACTCGAACCCAGGCCACTCGCTTGGAAGACCAGCGGTCTAGCCATTAGGCTATTGGAGTTCTGTCGAGCGGAGTCTTACTGCCTGACTGATACTGCCTGACTGACAGACTGACTCACTGACTGACTGATACTGACTGACTGACTCACTGACTGACCGAGACTGACTGACTAACTGCCTGACTGACTGAGACTGGACTGACTGACTGACTGACTGACTGACTGACTAACTGACTGACTGAGCCTGACTGACTGATTGCTTGACTCTCTGACTGGCTATTTCACTGACTGACTGAATGACTAAATGACTGACTGACACTGACTGACTGACTGCTTGACTACCTGACTGACTGCTTGACTGACTAACTGACTGGACAGGACTGACCGACTGACTGACTGACAGACTGACTGAATATGGATGACTGACAGACTGACTGAATAAGGCTGACTGACTGACTGACTGACAGACTGACTGAATAAGGCTGACCGACTGACTGACTGCCTGACTGACCGAGACTGACTGACTGACTGACTGAGACTGGACTGGACTGACTGACTGACTGACTGACTGAGACTGACTGACTGCTTTAGTGACTAACTGACTGCACAGGACTGACCGACTGACTGACTGACTGACTGCCTGACTGACTGACTGACTGAATGACTGACTGACTGAGACTAAATGACTGACTGCTTGACTGACTGGCTGAAGGACTAACTGACTGACTGAGTGACTGACTGACTGGACTGACTGACTGAGACTGAATGACTGAGTGCTTGACTGATTGACTGTCAGACTGACTGACTGACTTCGCAAAAGAGAAAAATAAAAAAAAAGAATTATAAAATTAGAAAAAAATATTTGCATTTAAGATTTCCTTTCCGGCTGGGATTTGAACCCAGGGCGACACTCATGGAAGCCCAACGCTCTCGCCAATATACTTTCGGATCTCTGTTGATCGGTGTCTTAATTATAATAAAAACAAAAAATGCACCTTAGTAATTATTGATCTAAAATCTTTGAAATCTAAAGGTCGAATGATTAAACTGACTCAGAATTTTCTTCCGTACATAAATAATCCATATTTGCAAAAGAAAGAAATTGAAAAAAAAAAGAATCTTCAAATTAGAAGAGAAATATATACATTGAAGATATTCGCTCCGGCTGGGACTCGAACCCAAGCCACTCGCTTGGAAGACCAGCGGTCTAGCCATTAGGCTATCGGAGTTCTGTCGAGCGGAGTCTTACTGCCTGACTGATACTGCCTGACTGACAGACTGACTCACTGACTGACTGATACTGACTGACTTACTCACTGACTGACCGAGACTGACTGACTGACTGCCTGACTGACTGAGACTGGACTGACTGACTGACTGACTGACTGACTGACTGACTGAGACTGACTGACTGACTGCTTGACTCTCTGACTGGCTATTTCACTGACTGACTGAATGACTAAATGACTGACTGACACTGACTGACTGACTGCTTGACTACCTGACTGACTGCTTGACTGACTAACTGACTGGACAGGACTGACCGACTGACTGACTGACAGACTGACTGAATAAGGATGACTGACAGACTGACTGAATAAGGCTGACTGACTGACTGACTGACAGACTGACTGAATAAGGCTGACCGACTGACTGCCTGCCTGACTGACTGAATGACTGACTGAATGACTGACCGAGACTGACTGACTGACTGACTGACTGACTGACTGACTGACTGAGACTGACTGACTGCTTTAGTGACTAACTGACTGCACAGGACTGACCGACTGACTGACTGACTGACTGCCTGACTGACTGACTGACTGAATGACTGACTGACTGAGACTAAATGACTGACTGCTTGACTGACTGGCTGAAGGACTAACTGACTGACTGAGTGACTGACTGACTGGACTGACTGACTGAGACTGAATGACTGAGTGCTTGACTGATTGACTGTCAGACTGACTGACTGACTTCGCAAAAGGGAAAAATAAAAAAAAAAGAATTATAAAATTAGAAAAAAATATTTGCATTTAAGATTTCCTTTCCGGCCGGGACTCGAACCCAGTACCACGCGCTAGGAACCCAACGGTCTAGCCATTAGGCTATCGGAGCTCTGTCGATGGAAGTCTTAAATATAATAAAAACAAAAAATGCACCTTGGTAATTATTGATTCAAACATTTTGAAATTTACAGGTCGAATAATTAAACTGACTCAGAATTTTTGTCCCTACATAAATAATCAATATTCGCAAAAGAGAAAAATTAAAAAAAAAAGAAGAAGAAATTTCAAATTAGAAACTAAAAGTATACATTGAAGATTTTCGTTCAGGCTGGGACTCGAACCCAGGGCCACTCGCTTGGAAGCCTAACACTCTAGCCATTAGTCTATGGGAGCTCTGTCAGTGGGAGTTTTAAATATAATAAAAACAAAAAATGCACCTTGGTAATTGTTTATTTAAACACTTTGAAATCTTCGTGTCGAAAAATTAAACTAACTCAGAATTTTCTTCCCTACATAAATAATCAATAATTGCAAATGAAAGAAATTGAAAAAAAAAAGAATTTTCAAATTAAAAAAGAAATATATACATTGAAGATATTCGCTCCGGCTGGGACTCGAACCCAGGCCACTCGCTTGGAAGACCAGCGGTCTAGCCATTAGGCTATCGGAGTTCTGTCGAGCGGAGTCTTACTGCCTGATTGATACTGCCTGACTGACAGACTGACTCACTGACTGACCGAGACTGACTGACTAACTGCCTGACTGACTGAGACTGGACTGACTGACTGACTGACTGACTGACTGACTAACTGACTGACTGAGACTGACTGACTGACTGCTTGACTCTCTGACTGGCTATTTCACTGACTGACTGCTTGACTGACTAACTGACTGGACAGGACTGACCGACTGACTGACTGACAGACTGACTGAATAAGGATGACTGACAGACTGACTGAATAAGGCTGACTGACTGACAGACTGACTGAATAAGGCTGACCGACTGACTGACTGCCTGACTGACTGACTGACTGAATGACTGACTGACTGACTGACCGAGACTGACTGACTGACTGACTGAGACTGGACTGGACTGACTGACTGACTGACTGACTGAGACTGACTGACTGCTTTAGTGACTAACTGACTGCACAGGACTGACCGACTGACTGACTGACTGACTGCCTGACTGACTGACTGACTGACTGACTGACTGACTGAGACTAAATGACTGACTGCTTGACTGACTGGCTGAAGGACTAACTGACTGACTGAGTGACTGACTGACTGGACTGACTGACTGAGACTGAATGACTGAGTGCTTGACTGATTGACTGTCAGACTGACTGACTGACTTCGCAAAAGGGAAAAATAAAAAAAAAGAATTATAAAATTAGAAAAAAATATTTGCATTTAAGATTTCCTTTCCGGCTGGGATTTGAACCCAGGGCGACACTCATGGAAGCCCAACGCTCTCGCCAATATACTATCGGATCTCTGTTGATCGGTGTCTTAATTATAATAAAAACAAAAAATGCACCTTAGTAATTATTGATCTAAAATCTTTGAAATCTAAAGGTCGAATGATTAAACTGACTCAGAATTTTCTTCCGTACATAAATAATCCATATTTGCAAAAGAAAGAAATTGAAAAAAAAAAAGAATCTTCAAATTTGAAGAGAAATATATACATGGAAGATTTTCGTTCCGGCCGGGACTCGAACCCAGTACCACGCGCTTGGAACCCAACGGTCTAGCCATTAGGCTATCGGAGCTCTGTCGATGGAAGTCTTAAATATAATAAAAACAAAAAATGCACCTTGGTAATTATTGATTCAAACACTTTGAAATTTACAGGTCGAATAATTAAACTGACTCAGAATTTTTCTCCCTACATAAATAATCAATATTCGCAAAAGAGAAAAATTAAAAAAAAAAAGAAGAAGAAATTTCAAATTAGAAACTAAAAGTATACATTGAAGATTTTCGTTCAGGCTGGGACTCGACCCCAGGGCCACTCGCTTGGAAGCCTAACACTCTAGCCATTAGTCTATGGGAGCTCTGTCGGTATGAGTTTTAAATATAATAAAAACAAAAAATGCACCTTGGTAATTGTTTATTTAAACACTTTGAAATCTTCGTGTCGAAAAATTAAACTGACTCAGAATTTTCTTCCCTACATAAATAATCAATAATTGCAAAGGAAAGAAATTGAAAAAAAAAAGAATTTTCAAATTAGAAAAGAAAAATATACATTGAAGATATTCGCTCCGGCTGGGACTCGAACCCAGGCAACTCGCTTGGAAGACCAGCGGTCTAGCCATTAGGCTATCGGAGTTCTGTCGAGCGGAGTCTTACTGCCTGACTGATACTGCCTGACTGACAGACTGACTCACTGACTGACTGATACTGACTGACTGACTCACTGACTGACCGAGACTGACTGACTAACTGCCTGACTGACTGAGACTGGACTGACTGACTGACTGACTAACTGACTGACTGAGACTGACTGACTGACTGCTTGACTCTCTGACTGGCTATTTCACTGACTGACTGAATGACTAAATGACTGACTGACACTGACTGACTGACTGCTTGACTACCTGACTGACTGCTTGACTGACTAACTGACTGGACAGGACTGACCGACTGACTGACTGACAGACTGACTGAATGAGGATGAGTGACAGACTGACTGAATAAGGCTGACTGACTGACTGACTGACAGACTGACTGAATAAGGCTGACCGACCGACTGACTGCCTGACTGACTGACTGACTGAATGACTGACTGACTTACTGACCGAGACTGACTGACTGACTGACTGAGACTGGACTGGACTGACTGACTGACTGACTGACTGAGACTGACTGACTGCTTTAGTGACTAACTGACTGCACAGGACTGACCGACTGACTGACTGACTGACTGACTGACTGACTGAATGACTGACTGACTGAGACTAAATGACTGACTGCTTGACTGACTGGCTGAAGGACTAACTGACTGACTGAGTGACTGACTGACTGGACTGACTGACTGAGACTGAATGACTGAGTGCTTGACTGATTGACTGTCAGACTGACTGACTGACTTCGCAAAAGGGAAAAATAAAAAAAAAGAATTATAAAATTAGAAAAAAATATTTGCATTTAAGATTTCCTTTCCGGCCGGGACTCGAACCCAGTACCACGCGCTAGGAACCCAACGGTCTAGCCATTAGGCTATCGGAGCTCTGTCGATGGAAGTCTTAAATATAATAAAAGCAAAAAATGCACCTTGGTAATTATTGATTCAAACACTTTGAAATTTACAGGTCGAATAATTAAACTGACTCAGAATTTTTCTCCCTACATAAATAATCAATATTCGCAAAAGAGAAAAATTAAAAAAAAAAGAAGAAGAAATTTCAAATTAGAAACTAACAGTATACATTGAAGATTTTCGTTCAGGCTGGGACTCGAACCCAGGGCCACTCGCTTGGAAGCCTTACACTCTAGCCATTAGTCTATGGGAGCTCTGTCGGTGGGAGTTTTAAATATAATAAAAACAAAAAATGCACCTTGGTAATTGTTTATTTAAACACTTTGAAATCTTCGTGTCGAAAAATTAAACTGACTCAGAATTTTCTTCCCTACATAAATAATCAATAATTGCAAAGGAAAGAAATTGAAAAAAAAAAGAATTTTCAAATTAGAAAAGAAATATATACATTGAAGATATTCGCTCCGGCTGGGACTCGAACCCAGGCCACTCGCTTGGAAGACCAGCGGTCTAGCCATTAGGCTATCGGAGTTCTGTCGAGCGGAGTCTTACTGCCTGACTGATACTGCCTGACTGACAGACTGACTCACTGACTGACTGATACTGACTGACTGACTAACTGCCTGACTGACTGAGACTGGACTGACTGACTGACTGACTGACTGACTGACTAACTGACTGACTGAGACTGACTGACTGATTGCTTGACTCTCTGACTGGCTATTTCACTGACTGACTGAATGACTAAATGACTGACTGACACTGACTGACTGACTGCTTGACTACCTGACTGACTGCTTGACTGACTAACTGACTGGACAGGACTGACCGACTGACTGACTGACAGACTGACTGAATATGGATGACTGACAGACTGACTGAATAAGGCTGACTGACTGACTGACTGACAGACTGACTGAATAAGGCTGACCGACTGACTGACTGCCTGACTGACCGAGACTGACTGACTGACTGACTGAGACTGGACTGGACTGACTGACTGACTGACTGACTGAGACAGACTGACTGCTTTAGTGACTAACTGACTGCACAGGACTGACCGACTGACTGACTGACTGACTGCCTGACTGACTGACTGACTGAATGACTGACTGACTGAGACTAAATGACTGACTGCTTGACTGACTGGCTGAAGGACTAACTGACTGACTGAGTGACTGACTGACTGGACTGACTGACTGAGACTGAATGACTGAGTGCTTGACTGATTGACTGTCAGACTGACTGACTGACTTCGCAAAAGAGAAAAATAAAAAAAAAGAATTATAAAATTAGAAAAAAATATTTGCATTTAAGATTTCCTTTCCGGCTGGGATTTGAACCCAGGGCGACACTCATGGAAGCCCAACGCTCTCGCCAATATACTTTCGGATCTCTGTTGATCGGTGTCTTAATTATAATAAAAACAAAAAATGCACCTTAGTAATTATTGATCTAAAATCTTTGAAATCTAAAGGTCGAATGATTAAACTGACTCAGAATTTTCTTCCGTACATAAATAATCCATATTTGCAAAAGAAAGAAATTGAAAAAAAAAAGAATCTTCAAATTGGAAGAGAAATATATACATGGAAGATTTTCGTTCCGGCCGGTACTCGAACCCAGTACCACGCGCTTGGAACACAACGGTCTAGACATTAGGCTATCGGAGCTCTGTCGATGGAAGTCTTAAATATAATAAAAACAAAAAATGCACCTTGGTAATTATTGATTCAAACACTTTGAAATTTACAGGTCGAATAATTAAACTGACTCAGAATTTTTCTCCCTACATAAATAATCAATATTCGCAAAAGAGAAAAATTAAAAAAAAAGAAGAAGAAATTTCAAATTAGAAACTAAAAGTATACATTGAAGATTTTCGTTCAGGCTGGGACTCGAACCCAGGGCCACTCGCTTGGAAGCCTAACACTCTAGCCATTAGTCTATGGGAGCTCTGTCGGTGGGAGTTTTAAATATAATAAAAACAAAAAATGCACCTTGGTAATTGTTTATTTAAACACTTTGAAATCTTCGTGTCGAAAAATTAAACTGACTCAGAATTTTCTTCCCTACATAAATAATCAATAATTGCAAATGAAAGAAATTGAAAAAAAAAAAGAATTTTCAAATTAAAAAAGAAATATATACATTGAAGATATTCGCTCCGGCTGGGACTCGAACCCAGGCCACTCGCTTGGAAGACCAGCGGTCTAGCCATTAGGCTATCGGAGTTCTGTCGAGCGGAGTCTTACTGCCTGACTGATACTGCCTGACTGACAGACTGACTCACTGACTGACTGATACTGACTGACTGACTCACTGACTGACCGAGACTGACTGACTAACTGCCTGACTGACTGAGACTGGACTGACTGACTGACTGACTGACTGACTGACTAACTGACTGACTGAGACTGACTGCTTGACTCTCTGACTGGCTATTTCACTGACTGACTGAATGACTAAATGACTGACTGACACTGACTGACTGACTGCTTGACTACCTGACTGACTGCTTGACTGACTAACTGACTGGACAGGACTGACCGACTGACTGACTGACAGACTGACTGAATAAGGATGACTGACAGACAGACTGAATAAGGCTGACTGACTGACTGACTGACAGACTGACTGAATAAGGCTGACCGACTGACTGACTGCCTGACTGACTGACTGACTGAATGACTGACTGACTGACTGACCGAGACTGACTGACTGACTGACTGAGACTGGACTGGACTGACTAACTGACTGACTGACTGAGACTGACTGACTGCTTTAGTGACTAACTGACTGCACAGGACTGACCGACTGACTGACTGACTGACTGCCTGGCTGACTGACTGACTGAATGACTGACTGACTGAGACTAAATGACTGACTGCTTGACTGACTGGCTGAAGGACTAACTGACTGACTGAGTGACTGACTGACTGGACTGACTGACTGAGACTGAATGACTGAGTGCTTGACTGATTGACTGTCAGACTGACTGACTGACTTCGCAAAACGGAAAAATAAAAAAAAAGAATTATAAAATTAGAAAAAAACATTTGCATTTAAGATTTCCTTTCCGGCCGCGACTCGAACCCAGTACCACGCGCTAGGAACCCAACGGTCTAGCCATTAGGCTATCGGAGCTCTGTCGATGGAAGTCTTAAATATAATAAAAACAAAAAATGCACCTTGGTAATTATTGATTCAAACACTTTGAAATTTACAGGTCGAATAATTAAACTGACTCAGAATTTTTCTCCCTACATAAATAATCAATATTCGCAAAAGAGAAAAATTAAAAAAAAAAGAAGAAGAAATTTCAAATTAGAAACTAAAAGTATACATTGAAGATTTTCGTTCAGGCTGGGCCTCGAACCCAGGGCCACTCGCTTGGAAGCCTAACACTCTAGCCATTAGTCTATGGGAGCTCTGTCGGTGGGAGTTTTAAATATAATAAAAACAAAAAATGCACCTTGGTAATTGTTTATTTAAACACTTTGAAATCTTCGTGTCGAAAAATTAAACTGACTCAGAACTTTCTTCCCTACCTAAATAATCAATAATTGCAAAGGAAAGAAATTGAAAAAAAAAAGAATTTTCAAATTAGAAAAGAAATATATACATTGAAGATATTCGCTCCGGCTGGGACTCGAACCCAGGCCACTCGCTTGGAAGACCAGCGGTCTAGCCATTAGGCTATCGGAGTTCTGTCGAGCGGAGTCTTACTGCCTGACTGATACTGCCTGACTGACAGACTGACTCACTGACTGACTGATACTGACTGACTGACTCACTGACTGACCGAGACTGACTGACTAACTGCCTGACTGACTGAGACTGGACTGACTGACTGACTGACTGACTGACTGACTAACTGACTGACTGAGACTGACTGACTGACTGCTTGACTCTCTGACTGGCTATTTCACTGACTGACTGAATGACTAAATGACTGACTGACACTGACTGACTGACTGCTTGACTACCTGACTGACTGCTTGACTGACTAACTGACTGTACAGGACTGACCGACTGACTGACTGACAGACTGACTGAATAAGGATGACTGACAGACTGACTGAATAAGGCTGACCGACTGACTGACTGCCTGACTGACTGACTGACTGAATGACTGAATGACCGACTGACTGACTGACTGACTGCCTGACTGACTGACTGACTGAATGACTGACTGACTGAGACTAAATGACTGACTGCTTGACTGACTGGCTGAAGGACTAACTGACTGAATGAGTGACTGACTGACTGGACTGACTGACTGAGACTGAATGACTGAGTGCTTGACTGATTGACTGTCAGACTGACTGACTGACTTCGCAAAAGGAAAAAATAAAAAAAAAAGAATTATAAAATTAGAAAAAAATATTTGCATTTAAGATTTCCTTTCCGGCCGGGACTCGAACCCAGTACCACGCGCTAGGAACCCAACGGTCTAGCCATTAGGCTATCGGAGCTCTGTCGATGGAAGTCTTAAATATAATAAAAACAAAAAATGCACCTTGGTAATTATTGATTCAAACACTTTGAAATTTACAGGTCGAATAATTAAACTGACTCAGAATTTTTCTCCCTACATAAATAATCAATATTCGCAAAAGAGAAAAATTAAAAAAAAAAGAAGAAGAAATTTCAAATTAGAAACTAAAAGTATACATTGAAGATTTTCGTTCAGGCTGGGACTCGAACCCAGGGCCACTCGCTTGGAAGCCTAACACTCTAGCCATTAGTCTATGGGAGCTCTGTCGGTGGGAGTTTTAAATATAATAAAAACAAAAAATGCACCTTGGTAATTGTTTATTTAAACACTTTGAAATCTTCGTGTCGAAAAATTAAACTGACTCAGAATTTTCTTCCCTACATAAATAATCAATAATTGCAAAGGAAAGAAATTGAAAAAAAAAAGAATTTTCAAATTAGAAAAGAAATATATACATTGAAGATATTCGCTCCGGCTGGGACTCGAACCCAGGCCACTCGCTTGGAAGACCAGCGGTCTAGCCATTAGGCTATCGGAGTTCTGTCGAGCGGAGTCTTACTGCCTGACTGATACTGCCTGACTGACAGACTGACTCACTGACTGACTGATACTGACTGACTGACTCACTGACTGACCGAGACTGACTGACTAACTGCCTGACTGACTGAGACTGGACTGACTGACTGACTGACTGACTGACTGACTAACTGACTGACTGAGACTGACTGACTGACTGCTTGACTCTCTGACTGGCTATTTCACTGACTGACTGAATGACTAAATGACTGACTGACACTGACTGACTGACTGCTTGACTACCTGACTGACTGCTTGACTGACTAACTGACTGTACAGGACTGACCGACTGACTGACTGACAGACTGACTGAATAAGGATGACTGACAGACTGACTGAATAAGGCTGACTGACTGACAGACTGACTGAATAAGGCTGACCGACTGACTGACTGCCTGACTGACTGACTGACTGAATGACTGAATGACCGACTGACTGACTGACTGACTGCCTGACTGACTGACTGACTGAATGACTGACTGACTGAGACTAAATGACTGACTGCTTGACTGACTGGCTGAAGGACTAACTGACTGAATGAGTGACTGACTGACTGGACTGACTGACTGAGACTGAATGACTGAGTGCTTGACTGATTGACTGTCAGACTGACTGACTGACTTCGCAAAAGGAAAAAATAAAAAAAAAAGAATTATAAAATTAGAAAAAAATATTTGCATTTAAGATTTCCTTTCCGGCCGGGACTCGAACCCAGTACCACGCGCTAGGAACCCAACGGTCTAGCCATTAGGCTATCGGAGCTCTGTCGATGGAAGTCTTAAATATAATAAAAACAAAAAATGCACCTTGGTAATTATTGATTCAAACACTTTGAAATTTACAGGTCGAATAATTAAACTGACTCAGAATTTTTCTCCCTACATAAATAATCAATATTCGCAAAAGAGAAAAATTAAAAAAAAAAAGAAGAAGAAATTTCAAATTAGAAACTAAAAGTATACATTGAAGATTTTCGTTCAGGCTGGGACTCGAACCCAGGGCCACTCGCTTGGAAGCCTAACACTCTAGCCATTAGTCTATGGGAGCTCTGTCGGTGGGAGTTTTAAATATAATAAAAACAAAAAATGCACCTTGGTAATTGTTTATTTAAACACTTTGAAATCTTCGTGTCGAAAAATTAAACTGACTCAGAATTTTCTTCCCTACATAAATAATCAATAATTGCAAAGGAAAGAAATTAAAAAAAAAAGAATTTTCAAATTAGAAAAGAAATATATACATTGAAGATATTCGCTCCGGCTGGGACTCGAACCCAGGCCACTCGCTTGGAAGACCAGCGGTCTAGCCATTAGGCTATCGGAGTTCTGTCGAGCGGAGTCTTACTGCCTGACTGATACTGCCTGACTGACAGACTGACTCACTGACTGACTGATACTGACTGACTGACTCACTGACTGACCGAGACTGACTGACTAACTGCCTGACTGACTGAGACTGGACTGACTGACTGACTGACTGACTGACTGACTAACTGACTGACTGAGACTGACTGACTGACTGCTTGACTCTCTGACTGGCTATTTCACTGACTGACTGAATGACTAAATGACTGACTGACACTGACTGACTGACTGCTTGACTACCTGACTGACTGCTTGACTGACTAACTGACTGGACAGGACTGACCGACTGACTGACTGACTGACTGACTGAGACTGACTGACTGCTTTAGTGACTAACTGACTGCACAGGACTGACCGACTGACTGACTGACTGACTGCCTGACTGACTGACTGACTGAAAGACTGACTGACTGAGACTGAATGACTGAGTGCTTGACTGATTGACTGTCAGACTGACTGACTGACTTCGCAAAAGGGAAAAATAAAAAAAAAGAATTATAAAATTAGAAAAAAATATTTGCATTTAAGATTTCCTTTCCGGCCGGGACTCGAACCCAGGGCCACTCGCTTGGAAGCCTAACACTCTAGCCATTAGTCTATGGGAGCTCTGTCGGTGGGAGTTTTAAATATAATAAAAACAAAAAATGCACCTTGGTAATTGTTTATTTAAACACTTTGAAATCTTCGTGTCGAAAAATTAAACTGACTCAGAATTTTCTTCCCTACATAAATAATCAATAATTGCAAAGGAAAGAAATTGAAAAAAAAAAGAATTTTCAAATTAGAAAAGAAATATATTCATTGAAGATATTCGCTCCGGCTGGGACTCGAACCCAGGCCACTCGCTTGGAAGACCAGCGGTCTAGCCATTAGGTTATCGGAGTTCTGTCGAGCGGAGTCTTACTGCCTGACTGATACTGCCTGACTGACAGACTGACTCACTGACTGACTGATACTGACTGACTGACTCACTGACTGACCGAGACTGACTGACTAACTGCCTGACTGACTGAGACTGGACTGACTGAGTGACTGACTGACTGACTGACTAACTGACTGACTGAGACTGACTGAGACTGACTGACTGACTGCTTGACTCTCTGACTGGCTATTTCACTGACTGACTGAATGACTAAATGACTGACTGACACTGACTGACTGACTGCTTGACTACCTGACTGACTGCTTGACTGACTAACTGACTGGACAGGACTGACCGACTGACTGACTGACAGACTGACTGAATAAGGATGACTGACAGACTGACTGAATAAGGCTGACTGACTGACTGACTGACAGACTGACTGAATAAGGCTGACCGACTGACTGACTGCCTGACTGACTGACTGACTGACTGACTGACTGACTGACTGACCGAGACTGACTGACTCACTGACTGAGACTGGACTGGACTGACTGACTGACTCACTGACTGAGACTGGACTGGACTGACTGAGACTGACTGACTGCTTTAGTGACTAACTGACTGAGACTGACTGACTGCTTTAGTGACTAACTGACTGCACAGGACTGACCGACTGACTGACTGACTGACTGACTGAATGACTGACTGACTGCTTGACTGACTGGCTGAAGGACTAACTGACTGACTGAGTGACTGACTGACTGGACTGACTGACTGAGACTGAATGACTGAGTGCTTGACTGATTGACTGTCAGACTGACTGACTGACTTCGCAAAAGGGAAAAATAAAAAAAAAGAATTATAAAATTAGAAAAAAATATTTGCATTTAAGATTTCCTTTCCGGCCGGGACTCGAACCCAGTACCACGCGCTAGGAACCCAACGGTCTAGCCATTAGGCTATCGGAGCTCTGTCGATGGAAGTCTTAAATATAATAAAAACAAAAAATCCACCTTGGTAATTATTGATTCAAACACTTTGAAATTTACAGGTCGAATAATTAAACTGACTTAAAATTTTTCTCCCTACATAAATAATCAATATTCGCAAAAGAGAAAAATTAAAAAAAAAAGAAGAAGAAATTTCAAATTAGAAACTAAAAGTATACATTGAAGATTTTCGTTCAGGCTGGGACTCGAACCCAGGGCCACTCGCTTGGAAGCCTAACACTCTAGCCATTAGTCTATGGGAGCTCTGTCGGTGGGAGTTTTAAATATAATAAAAACAAAAAATGCACCTTGGTAATTGTTTATTTAAACACTTTGAAATCTTTGTGTCGAAAAATTAAACTGACTCAGAATTTTCTTCCCTACATAAATAATCAATAATTGCAAAGGAAAGAAATTGAAAAAAAAAAGAATTTTCAAATTAGAAAAGAAATATATACATTGAAGATATTCGCTCCGGCTGGGACTCGAACCCAGGCCACTCGCTTGGAAGACCAGCGGTCTAGCCATTAGGCTATCGGAGTTCTGTCGAGCGGTGTCTTACTGCCTGACTGATACTGCCTGACTGACAGACTGACTCACTGACTGACTGATACTGACTGACTGACTCACTGACTGACCGAGACTGACTGACTAACTGCCTGACTGACTGAGACTGGACTGACTGACTGACTGACTGACTGACTGACTAACTGACTGACTGAGACTGACTGACTGACTGCTTGACTCTCTGACTGGCTATTTCTTTGACTGACTGAATGACTAAATGACTGACTGACACTGACTGACTGACTGCTTGACTACCTGACTGACTGCTTGACTGACTAACTGACTGGACAGGACTGACCGACTGACTGACTGACTGACTGACTGAGACTGACTGACTGCTTTAGTGACTAACTGACTGCACAGGACTGACCGACTGACTGACTGACTGACTGCCTGACTGACTGACTGACTGAAAGACTGACTGACTGAGACTGAATGACTGAGTGCTTGACTGATTGACTGTCAGACTGACTGACTGACTTCGCAAAAGGGAAAAATAAAAAAAAGAATTATAAAATTAGAAAAAAATATTTGCATTTAAGATTTCCTTTCCGGCCGGGACTGACCGACTGACTGACTGACTGACTGACTGAGACTGACTGACTGCTTTAGTGACTAACTGACTGCAGAGGACTGACCGACTGACTGACTGACTGACTGCCTGACTGACTGACTGACTGAAAGACTGACTGACTGAGACTGAATGACTGAGTGCTTGACTGATTGACTGTCAGACTGACTGACTGACTTCGCAAAAGGGAAAAATAAAAAAAAAGAATTATAAAATTAGAAAAAAATATTTGCATTTAAGATTTCCTTTCCGGCCGGGACTCGAACCCAGGGCCACTCGCTTGGAAGCCTAACACTCTAGCCATTAGTCTATGGGAGCTCTGTCGGTGGGAGTTTTAAATATAATAAAAACAAAAAATGCACCTTGGTAATTGTTTATTTAAACACTTTGAAATCTTCGTGTCGAAAAATTAAACTGACTCAGAATTTTCTTCCCTACATAAATAATCAATAATTGCAAAGGAAAGAAATTGAAAAAAAAAAGAATTTTCAAATTAGAAAAGAAATATATACATTGAAGATATTCGCTCCGGCTGGGACTCGAACCCAGGCCACTCGCTTGGAAGACCAGCGGTCTAGCCATTAGGCTATCGGAGTTCTGTCGAGCGGAGTCTTACTGCCTGACTGATACTGCCTGACTGACAGACTGACTCACTGACTGACTGATACTGACTGACTGACTCACTGACTGACCGAGACTGACTGACTAACTGCCTGACTGACTGAGACTGACTGACTGACTGCTTGACTCTCTGACTGGCTATTTCACTGACTGACTGAATGACTAGATGACTGACTGACACTGACTGACTGACTGCTTGACTACCTGACTGACTGCTTGACTGACTAACTGACTGGACAGGACTGACCGACTGACTGACTGACAGACTGACTGAATAAGGATGACTGACAGACTGACTGAATAAGGCTGACTGACTGACTGACTGACTGACAGAC
The DNA here is from genome assembly GCF_026930045.1 of Uloborus diversus. Lineage (NCBI taxonomy): Eukaryota > Metazoa > Arthropoda > Arachnida > Araneae > Uloboridae > Uloborus > Uloborus diversus. The sequence continues at coordinate 57,534 of NW_026558899.1, read as the reverse complement.
TGACTGAATAATGCTGACCGACTGACTGACTGCCTGACTGACTGACTGAATGACTGACTGACTGACTGACCGAGACTGACTGACTGACTGACTGAGACTGGACTGGACTCACTGACTGACTGAGACTGACTGACTGCTTTAGTGACTAACTGACTGCACAGGACTGACCGACTGACTGACTGACTGACTGCCTGACTGACTGACTGAATGAATGACTGACTGACTGAGACTAAATGACTGACTGCTTGACTGACTGGCTGAAGGACTAACTGACTGACTGAGTGACTGACTGACTGGACTGACTGACTGAGACTGAATGACTGAGTGCTTGACTGATTGACTGTCAGACTGACTGACTGACTTCGCAAAAGGGAAAAAAAAAAAATTATAAAATTAGAAAAAAATATTTGCATTTAAGATTTCCTTTCCGGCTGGGATTTGAACCCAGGGCGACACTCATGGAAGCCCAACGCTCTCGCCAATATACTATCGGATCTCTGTTGATCGGTGTCTTAATTATAATAAAAACAAAAAATGCACCTTAGTAATTATTGATCTAAAATCTTTGAAATCTAAAGGTCGAATGATTAAACTGACTCAGAATTTTCTTCCGTACATAAATAATCCATATTTGCAAAAGAAAGAAATTGAAAAAAAAAAAAAGAATCTTCAAATTAGAAGAGAAATATATACATGGAAGATTTTCGTTCCGGCCGGGACTCGAACCCAGTACCACGCGCTTGGAACCGAACGGTCTAGCCATTAGGCTATCGGAGCTCTGTCGATGGAAGTCTTAAATATAATAAAAACAAAAAATGCACCTTGGTAATTATTGATTCAAACACTTTGAAATTTACAGGTCGAATAATTAAACTGACTCAGAATTTTTCTCCCTACATAAATAATCAATATTCGCAAAAGAGAAAAATTAAAAAAAAAGAAGAAGAAATTTCAAATTAGAAACTAAAAGTATACATTGAAGATTTTCGTTCAGGCTGGGACTCGAACCCAGGGCTACTCGCTTGGAAGCCTAACACTCTAGCCATTAGTCTATGGGAGCTCTGTCGGTGGGAGTTTTAAATATAATAAAAACAAAAAATGCACCTTGGTAATTGTTTATTTAAACACTTTGAAATCTTCGTGTCGAAAAATTAAACTGACTCAGAGTTTTCTTCCCTACATAAATAATCAATAATTGCAAAGGAAAGAAATTGAAAAAAAAAAGAATTTTCAAATTAGAAAAGAAATATATACATTGAAGATATTCGCTCCGGCTGGGACTCGAACCCAGGCCACTCGCTTGGAAGACCAGCGGTCTAGCCATTAGGCTATCGGAGTTCTGTCGAGCGGAGTCTTCCTCCCTGACTCATACTGCCTGACTGACAGACTGACTCACTGACTGACTGATACTGACTGACTGACTCACTGACTGACCGAGACTGACTGACTAACTGCCTGACTGACTGAGACTGGACTGACTGACTGACTGACTGACTAACTGACTGACTGAGACTGACTGACTGACTGCTTGACTCTCTGACTGGCTATTTCACTGACTGACTGAATGACTAAATGACTGACTGACTGACTGACTGACAGACTTTTTGAATAAGGCTGACCGACTGACTGACTGCCTGACTGACTGACTGAATGACTGACTGACTGACTGACCGAGACTGACTGACTGACTGACTGAGACTGGACTGGACTGACTGACTGACTGACTGACTGAGACTGACTGACTGCTTTAGTGACTAACTGACTGCACAGGACTGACCGACTACTGACTGACTGACTGCCTGACTGACTGACTGACTGAATGACTGACTGACTGAGACTAAATGACTGACTGCTTGACTGACTGGCTGAAGGACTAACTGACTGACTGAGTGACTGACTGACTGGACTGACTGACTGAGACTGAATGACTGAGTGCTTGACTGATTGACTGTCAGACTGACTGACTCACTTCGCAAAAGGGAAAAATAAAAAAAAAGAATTATAAAATTAGAAAAAAATATTTGCATTTAAGATTTCCTTTCCGGCCGGGACTCGAACCCAGTACCACGCGCTAGGAACCCAACGGTCTAGCCATTAGGCTATCGGAGCTCTGTCGATGGAAGTCTTAAATATAATAAAAACAAAAAATGCACCTTGGTAATTATTGATTCAAACACTTTGAAATTTACAGGTCGAATAATTAAACTGACTCAGAATTTTTCTCCCTACATAAATAATCAATATTCGCAAAAGAGAAAAATTAAAAAAAAAAGAAGAAGAAATTTCAAATTAGAAACTAAAAGTATACACTGAAGATTTTCGTTCAGGCTGGGACTCGAACCCAGGGCCACTCGCTTGGAAGCCTAACACTCTAGCCATTAGTCTATGGGAGCTCTGTCGGTGGGAGTTTTAAATATAATAAAAACAAAAAATGCACCTTGGTAATTGTTTATTTAAACACTTTGAAATCTTCGTGTCGAAAAATTAAACTGACTCAGAATTTTCTTCCCTACATAAATAATCAATAATTGCAAAGGAAAGAAATTGAAAAAAAAAGAATTTTCAAATTAGAAAAGAAATATATACATTGAAGATATTCGCTCCGGCTGGGACACGAACCCAGGCCACTCGCTTGGAAGACCAGCGGTCTAGCCATTAGGCTATCGGAGTTCTGTCGAGCGGAATCTTACTGCCTGACTGATACTGCCTGACTGACAGACTGACTCGCTGACTGACTGATACTGACTGACTGACTCACTGACTGACCGAGACTGACTGACTAACTGCCTGACTGACTGAGACTGGACTGACTGACTGACTGACTGACTGACTGACTAACTGACTGACTGAGACTGACTGACTGACTGCTTGACTCTCCGACTGGCTATTTCACTGACTGACTGAATGACTAAATGACTGACTGACACTGACTGACTGACTGCTTGACTACCTGACTGACTGCTTGACTGACTAACTGACTTGACAGGACTGACCGACTGACTGACTGACAGACTGACTGAATAAGGATGACTGACAGACTGACTGAATAAGGCTGACTGACTGACTGACTGACAGACTGACTGAATAAGGCTGACCGACTGACTGACTGCCTGACTGACTGACTGACTGAATGACTGACTGACTGACTGACCGAGACTGACTGACTGAGACTGGACTGGACTGACTGACTGACTGACTGACTGAGACTGACTGACTGCTTTAGTGACTAACTGACTGCACAGGACTGACCGACTGACTGACTGACTGACTGCCTGACTGACTGACTGACTGAATGACTGACTGACTGAGACTAAATGACTGACTGCTTGACTGACTGGCTGAAGGACTAACTGACTGACTGAGTGACTGACTGACTGGACTGACTGACTGAGACTGAATGACTGAGTGCTTGACTGATTGACTGTCAGACTGACTGACTGACTTCGCAAAAGGGAAAAATAAAAAAAAAAGAATTATAAAATTAGAAAAAATATTTGCATTTACGATTTCCTTTCCGGCCGGGACTCGAACCCAGTACCACGCGCTAGGAACCCAACGGTCTAGCCATTAGGCTATCGGAGCTCTGTCGATGGTAGTCTTAAATATAATAAAAACAAAAAATGCACCTTGGTAATTATTGATTCAAACACTTTGAAATTTACAGGTCGAATAATTAAACTGACTCAGAATTTTTCTCCCTACATAAATAATCAATATTCGCAAAAGAGAAAAATTAAAAAAAAAGAAGAAGAAATTTCAAATTAGAAACTAAAAGTATACATTGAAGATTTTCGTTCAGGCTGGGCCTCGAACCCAGGGCCACTCGCTTGGAAGCCTAACACTCTAGCCATTAGTCTATGGGAGCTCTGTCGGTGGGAGTTTTAAATATAATAAAAACAAAAAATGCACCTTGGTAATTGTTTATTTAAACACTTTGAAATCTTCGTGTCGAAAAATTAAACTGACTCAGAATTTTCTTCCCTACATAAATAATCAATAATTGCAAAGGAAAGAAATTGAAAAAAAAAAGAATTTTCAAATTAGAAAAGAAATATATACATTGAAGATATTCGCTCCGGCTGGGACTCGAACCCAGGCCACTCGCTTGGAAGACCAGCGGTCTAGCCATTAGGCTATCGGAGTTCTGTCGAGCGGAGTCTTACTGCCTGACTGATACTGCCTGACTGACAGACTGACTCACTGACTGACTGATACTGACTGACTGACTCACTGACTGACCGAGACTGACTGACTAACTGCCTGACTGACTGAGACTGGACTGACTGACTGACTGACTGACTGACTAACTGCCTGACTGACTGAGACTGGACTGACTGACTGACTGACTGACTGACTAACTGACTGACTGACACTGACTGACTGACTGCTTGACTACCTGACTGACTGCTTGACTGACTAACTGACTGGACAGGACTGACCGACTGACTGACTGGCAGACTGACTGAATAAGGATGACTGACAGACTGACTGAATAAGGCTGACTGACTGACTGACTGACTGACAGACTGACTGAATAAGGCTGACCGACTGACTGACTGCCTGACTGACTGACTGAATGACTGACTGACTGACTGACCGAGACTGACTGACTGACTGACTGAGACTGGACTGGACTCACTGACTGACTGAGACTGACTGACTGCTTTAGTGACTAACTGACTGCACAGGACTGACCGACTGACTGACTGACTGACTGCCTGACTGACTGACTGAATGAATGACTGACTGACTGAGACTAAATGACTGACTGCTTGACTGACTGGCTGAAGGACTAACTGACTGACTGAGTGACTGACTGACTGGACTGACTGACTGAGACTGAATGACTGAGTGCTTGACTGATTGACTGTCAGACTGACTGACTGACTTCGCAAAAGGGAAAAAAAAAAAGAATTATAAAATTAGAAAAAAATATTTGCATTTAAGATTTCCTTTCCGGCTGGGATTTGAACCCAGGGCGACACTCATGGAAGCCCAACGCTCTCGCCAATATACTATCGGATCTCTGTTGATCGGTGTCTTAATTATAATAAAAACAAAAAATGCACCTTAGTAATTATTGATCTAAAATCTTTGAAATCTAAAGGTCGAATGATTAAACTGACTCAGAATTTTCTTCCGTACATAAATAATCCATATTTGCAAAAGAAAGAAATTGAAAAAAAAAAAGAATCTTCAAATTAGAAGAGAAATATATACATTGAAGATTTTCGTTCCGGCCGGGACTCGAACCCAGTACCACGCGCTTGGAACCCAACGGTCTAGCCATTAGGCTATCGGAGCTCTGTCGATGGAAGTCTTAAATATAATAAAAACAAAAAATGCACCTTGGTAATTATTGATTCAAACACTTTGAAATTTACAGGTCGAATAATTAAACTGACTCAGAATTTTTCTCCCTACATAAATAATCAATATTCGCAAAAGAGAAAAATTAAAAAAAAAGAAGAAGAAATTTCAAATTAGAAACTAAAAGTATACATTGAAGATTTTCGTTCAGGCTGGGACTCGAACCCAGGGCTACTCGCTTGGAAGCCTAACACTCTAGCCATTAGTCTATGGGAGCTCTGACGGTGGGAGTTTTAAATATAATAAAAACAAAAAATGCACCTTGGTAATTGTTTATTTAAACACTTTGAAATCTTCGTGTCGAAAAATTAAACTGACTCAGAGTTTTCTTCCCTACATAAATAATCAATAATTGCAAAGGAAAGAAATTGAAAAAAAAAAGAATTTTCAAATTAGAAAAGAAATATATACATTGAAGATATTCGCTCCGGCTGGGACTCGAACCCAGGCCACTCGCTTGGAAGACCAGCGGTCTAGCCATTAGGCTATCGGAGTTCTGTCGAGCGGAGTCTTACTGCCTGACTGATACTGCCTGACTGACAGACTGACTCACTGACTGACTGATACTGACTGACTGACTCACTGACTGACCGAGACTGACTGACTAACTGCCTGACTGACTGAGACTGGACTGACTGACTGACTGACTGACTAACTGACTGACTGAGACTGACTGACTGACTGCTTGACTCTCTGACTGGCTATTTCACTGACTGACTGAATGACTAAATGACTGACTGACTGACTGACTGACAGACTGACTGAATAAGGCTGACCGACTGACTGACTGCCTGACTGACTGACTGAATGACTGACTGACTGACTGACCGAGACTGACTGACTGACTGACTGAGACTGGACTGGACTGACTGACTGACTGACTGACTGAGACTGACTGACTGCTTTAGTGACTAACTGACTGCACAGGACTGACCGACTGACTGACTGACTGACTGCCTGACTGACTGACTGACTGAATGACTGACTGACTGAGACTAAATGACTGACTGCTTGACTGACTGGCTGAAGGACTAACTGACTGACTGAGTGACTGACTGACTGGACTGACTGACTGAGACTGAATGACTGAGTGCTTGACTGATTGACTGTCAGACTGACTGACTCACTTCGCAAAAGGGAAAAATAAAAAAAAAGAATTATAAAATTAGAAAAAAATATTTGCATTTAAGATTTCCTTTCCGGCCGGGACTCGAACCCAGTACCACGCGCTAGGAACCCAACGGTCTAGCCATTAGGCTATCGGAGCTCTGTCGATGGAAGTCTTAAATATAATAAAAACAAAAAATGCACCTTGGTAATTATTGATTCAAACACTTTGAAATTTACAGGTCGAATAATTAAACTGACTCAGAATTTTTCTCCCTACATAAATAATCAATATTCGCAAAAGAGAAAAATTAAAAAAAAAAGAAGAAGAAATTTCAAATTAGAAACTAAAAGTATACACTGAAGATTTTCGTTCAGGCTGGGACTCGAACCCAGGGCCACTCGCTTGGAAGCCTAACACTCTAGCCATTAGTCTATGGGAGCTCTGTCGGTGGGAGTTTTAAATATAATAAAAACAAAAAATGCACCTTGGTAATTGTTTATTTAAACACTTTGAAATCTTCGTGTCGAAAAATTAAACTGACTCAGAATTTTCTTCCCTACATAAATAATCAATAATTGCAAAGGAAAGAAATTGAAAAAAAAAGAATTTTCAAATTAGAAAAGAAATATATACATTGAAGATATTCGCTCCGGCTGGGACACGAACCCAGGCCACTCGCTTGGAAGACCAGCGGTCTAGCCATTAGGCTATCGGAGTTCTGTCGAGCGGAATCTTACTGCCTGACTGATACTGCCTGACTGACAGACTGACTCGCTGACTGACTGATACTGACTGACTGACTCACTGACTGACCGAGACTGACTGACTAACTGCCTGACTGACTGAGACTGGACTGACTAACTGACTGACTGAGACTGACTGACTAACTGACTGACTGAGACTGACTGACTGACTGCTTGACTCTCCGACTGGCTATTTCACTGACTGACTGAATGACTAAATGACTGACTGACACTGACTGACTGACTGCTTGACTACCTGACTGACTGCTTGACTGACTAACTGACTGGACAGGACTGACCGACTGACTGACTGACAGACTGACTGAATAAGGATGACTGACAGACTGACTGAATAAGGCTGACTGACTGACTGACTGACAGACTGACTGAATAAGGCTGACCGACTGACTGACTGCCTGACTGACTGACTGACTGAATGACTGACTGACTGACTGACCGAGACTGACTGACTGAGACTGGACTGGACTGACTGACTGACTGACTGACTGAGACTGACTGACTGCTTTAGTGACTAACTGACTGCACAGGACTGACCGACTGACTGACTGACAGACTGACTAAATAAGGATGACTGACAGACTGACTGAATAAGGCTGACTGACTGACTGACTGACAGACTGACTGAATAAGGCTGACCGACTGACTGACTGCCTGACTGACTGACTGACTGAATGACTGAGTGCTTGACTGATTGACTGTCAGACTGACTGACTGACTTCGCAAAAGGGAAAAATAAAAAAAAAGGATTATAAAATTAGAAAAAAATATTTGCATTTAAGATTTCCTTTCCGGCTGGGATTTGAACCCAGGGCGACACTCATGGAAGCCCAACGCTCTCGCCAATATACTATCGGATCTCTGTTGATCGGTGTCTTAATTATAATAAAAACAAAAAATGCACCTTAGTAATTATTGATCTAAAATCTTTGAAATCTAAAGGTCGAATGATTAAACTGACTCAGAATTTTCTTCCGTACATAAATAATCCATATTTGCCAAAGAAAGAAATTGAAAAAAAAAAGAATCTTCAAATTAGAAGAGAAATATATACATGGAAGATTTTCGTTCCGGCCGGGACTCGAACCCAGTACCACGCGCTTGGAACCCAACGGTCTAGCCATTAGGCTATCGGAGCTCTGTCGACGGAAGTCTTAAATATAATAAAAACAAAAAATGCACCTTGGTAATTATTGATTCAAACACTTTGAAATTTACAGGTCGAATAATTAAACTGACTCAGAATTTTTCTCCCTACATAAATAATCAATATTCGCAAAAGAGAAAAATTAAAAAAAAAAAGAAGAAGAAATTTCAAATTAGAAACTAAAAGTATACATTGAAGATTTTCTTTCAGGCTGGGACTCGAACCCATGGCCACTCGCTTGGAAGCCTAACACTCTAGCCATTAGTCTATGGGAGCTCTGTCGGTGGGAGTTTTAAATATAATAAAAACAAAAAATGCGCCTTGGTAATTGTTTATTTAAACACTTTGAAATCTTCGTGTCGAAAAATTAAACTGACTCAGAATTTTCTTCCCTACATAAATAATCAATAATTGCAAAGGAAAGAAATTGAAAAAAAAAAAAGAATTTTCAAATTAGAAAAGAAATATATACATTGAAGATATTCGCTCCGGCTGGGACTCGAACCCAGGCCACTCGCTTGGAAGACCAGCGGTCTAGCCATTAGGCTATCGGAGTTCTGTCGAGCGGAGTCTTACTGCCTGACTGATACTGCCTGACTGACAGACTGACTCACTGACTGACTGATACTGACTGACTGACTCACTGACTGACCGAGACTGACTGACTAACTGCCTGACTGACTGAGACTGGACTGACTGACTGACTGACTGACTGACTGACTAACTGACTGACTGAGACTGACTGACTGACTGCTTGACTCTCTGACTGGCTATTTCACTGACTGACTGAATGACTAAATGACTGACTGACACTGACTGACTGACTGCTTGACTACCTGACTGACTGCTTGACTGACTAACTGACTGGACAGGACTGACCGACTGACTGACTGACAGACTGACTGAATAAGGATGACTGAGAGACTGACTGAATAAGGCTGACTGACTGACCGACTGACAGACTGACTGAATAAGGCTGACCGACTGACTGACTGCCTGACTGACTGACTGACTGAATGACTGACTGACTGACTGACCGAGACTGACTGACTGACTGACTGAGACTGGACTGGACTGACTGACTGACTGACTGACTGAGACTGACTGACTGCTTTAGTGACTAACTGACTGCACAGGACTGACCGACTGACTGACTGACTGACTGCCTGACTGACTGACTGACTGACTGACTGAGACTAAATGACTGACTGCTTGACTGACTGGCTGAAGGACTAACTGACTGACTGAGTGACTGACTGACTGGACTGACTGACTGAGACTGAATGACTGAGTGCTTGACTGATTGACTGTCAGACTGACTGACTGACTTCGCAAAAGGGAAAAATAAAAAAAAAATTATAAAATTAGAAAAAAATATTTGCATTTAAGATTTCCTTTCCGGCCGGGACTCGAACCCAGTACCACGCGCTAGGAACCCAACGGTCTAGCCATTAGGCTATCGGAGCTCTGTCGATGGAAGTCTTAAATATTATAAAAACAAAAAATGCACCTTGGTAATTATTGATTCAAACACTTTGAAATTTACAGGTCGAATAATTAAACTGACTCAGAATTTTTCTCCCTACATAAATAATCAATATTTGCAAAAGAGAAAAATTAAAAAAAAAGAAGAAGAAATTTCAAATTAGAAACTAAAAGTATACATTGAAGATTTTCATTCAGGCTGGGACTCGAACCCAGGGCCACTCGCTTGGAAGCCTAACACTCTAGCCAGTAGTCTATGGGAGCTCTGTCGGTAGGAGTTTTAAATATAATAAAAACAAAAAATGCACCTTGGTAATTGTTTATTTAAACACTTTGAAATCTTCGTGTCGAAAAATTAAACTGACTCAGAATTTTCTTCCCTACATAAATAATCAATAATTGCAAAGGAAAGAAATTGAAAAAAAAAAAGAATTTTCAAATTAGAACAGAAATATATACATTGAAGATATTCGCTCCGGCTGGGACTCGAACCCAGGCCACTCGCTTGGAAGACCAGCGGTCTAGCCATTAGGCTATCGGAGTTCTGTCGAGCGGAGTCTTACTGCCTGACTGATACTGCCTGACTGACAGACTGACTCACTGACTGACTGATACTGACTGACTGACTCACTGACTGACCGAGACAGACTGACTAACTGCCTGACTGACTGAGACTGGACTGACTGACTGACTGACTGACTGACTGACTAACTGACTGACTGAGACTGACTGACTGACTGCTTGACTCTCTGACTGGCTATTTCACTGACTGACTGAATGACTAAATAACTGATTGACACTGACTGACTGACTGCTTGACTACCTGACTGACTGCTTGACTGACTAACTGACTGGACAGGACTGACCGACTGACTGACTGACAGACTGAGTGAATAAGGATGACTGACAGACTGACTGAATAAGGCTGACTGACTGACTGACTGACAGACTGACTGAATAAGGCTGACCGACTGACTGACTGCCTGACTGACTGACTGACTGAATGACTGACTGACTGACTGACCGAGACTGACTGACTGACTGACTGAGACTGGACTGGACTGACTGACTGACTGACTGACTGAGACTGACTGACTGCTTTAGTGACTAACTGACTGCACAGGACTGACCGACTGACTGACTGACTGACTGCCTGACTGACTGACTGACTGAATGACTGACTGACTGAGACTAAATGACTGACTGCTTGACTGACTGGCTGAAGGACTAACTGACTGACTGAGTGACTGACTGACTGGACTGACTGACTGAGACTGAATGACTGAGTGCTTGACTGATTGACTGTCAGACTGACTGACTGACTTCGCAAAAGGGAAAAATAAAAAAAAAGGATTATAAAATTAGAAAAAAATATTTGCATTTAAGATTTCCTTTCCGGCTGGGATTTGAACCCAGGGCGACACTCATGGAAGCCCAACGCTCTCGCCAATATACTATCGGATCTCTGTTGATCGGTGTCTTAATTATAATAAAAACAAAAAATGCACCTTAGTAATTATTGATCTAAAATCTTTGAAATCTAAAGGTCGAATGATTAAACTGACTCAGAATTTTCTTCCGTACATAAATAATCCATATTTGCCAAAGAAAGAAATTGAAAAAAAAAAAGAATCTTCAAATTAAAAGAGAAATATATACATGGAAGATTTTCGTTCCGGCCGGGACTCGAACCCAGTACCACGCGCTTGGAACCCAACGGTCTAGCCATTAGGCTATCGGAGCTCTGTCGATGGAAGTCTTAAATATAATAAAAACAAAAAATGCACCTTGGTAATTATTGATTCAAACACTTTGAAATTTACAGGTCGAATAATTAAACTGACTCAGAATTTTTCTCCCTACATAAATAATCAATATTCGCAAAAGAGAAAAATTAAAAAAAAAAGAAGAAGAAATTTCAAATTAGAAACTAAAAGTATACATTGAAGATTTTCGTTCAGGCTGGGACTCGAACCCAGGGCCACTCGCTTGGAAGCCTAACACTCTAGCCATTCGTCTATGGGAGCTCTGTCGGTGGGAGTTTTAAATATAATAAAAACAAAAAAATGCACCTTGGTAATTGTTTATTTAAACACTTTGAAATCTTTGTGTCGAAAAATTAAACTGACTCAGAATTTTCTTCCCTATATAAATAATCAATAATTGCAAAAGAAAGAAATTGAAAAAAAAAAAAGAATTTTCAAATTAGAAAAGAAATATATACATTGAAGATATTCGCTCCGGCTGGGACTCGAACCCAGGCCACTCGCTTGGAAGACCAGCGGTCTAGCCATTAGGCTATCGGAGTTCTGTCGAGCGGAGTCTTACTGCCTGACTGATACTGCCTGACTGACAGACTGACTCACTGACTGACTGATACTGACTGACTGACTCACTGACTGACCGAGACTGACTGACTAACTGCCTGACTGACTGAGACTGGACTGACTGACTGACTGACTGACTGACTGACTAACTGACTGAGACTGACTGACTAACTGACTGACTGAGACTGACTGACTGACTGCTTGACTCTCTGACTGGCTATTTCACTGACTGACTGAATGACTAAATGACTGACTGACACTGACTGACTGACTGCTTGACTACCTGACTGACTGCTTGACTGACTAACTGACTGGACAGGACTGACCGACTGACTGACTGACAGACTGACTAAATAAGGATGACTGACAGACTGACTGAATAAGGCTGACTGACTGACTGACTGACAGACTGACTGAATAAGGCTGACCGACTGACTGACTGCCTGACTGACTGACTGACTGAATGACTGACTGACTGACTGACCGAGACTGACTGACTGACTGACTGAGACTGGACTGGACTGACTGACTGAGACTGGACTGGACTGACTGACTGACTGACTGAGACTGACTGACTGCTTTAGTGACTAACTGACTGCACAGGACTGACCGACTGACTGACTGACTGACTGCCTGACTGACTGACTGACTGAATGACTGACTGACTGAGACTAAATGACTGACTGCTTGACTGACTGGCTGAAGGACTAACTGACTGACTGAGTGACTGACTGACTGGACTGACTGACTGAGACTGAATGACTGAGTGCTTGACTGATTGACTGTCAGACTGACTGACTGACTTCGCAAAAGGGAAAAATAAAAAAAAGAATTATAAAATTAGAAAAAAATATTTGCATTTAAGATTTCCTTTCCGGCCGGACTCGAACCCAGTACCACGCGCTAGGAACCCAACGGTCTAGCCATTAGGCTATCGGAGCTCTGTCGATGGAAGTCTTAACCTCTTAACTGCGTAGCCCGAGCTCTGCTCGGGGTGAGGTTTATGTACCTTTAACTGTGTAGCCCGAGCCCCTTGAGTAGGGGCAGTGGACTTTCCTGCAGTACTCGAAGCAACTAACCGCGGGTGTCTTAAGATAAATTCCGAAAAAAGGAGCAACCGCTAGTAGGTGGAGAGTCAGTTGTCGATCTAATTTATTTCCGCTCACTGGACAGGCGCACGTGTTCGAGAGCTATGAGTAAGTTCATCCTAACGCTGCTTGAAATGGATGTGTACTCAGAAATTGTGTATTTTTAGATTGAAATTAGGTACTAAAAATGAATATTCTCGCAAAATGCTGAAAATGAAGTTTTCATTATAATTAATTATCAAATACAAAAAGATCTGAATTAGAAATCTTAGTCTGAAATAAATATAAAAGTATAACTAGCGTGCCAGCATAAAATCTTCATTAATCTGTTCAAATATAAATAACCTGTCAACTATACTTTTTCAAAAATATCACAAATTTAATCTCTCTTATAAAAAGAAAGTGCATGGCACTAGCGTCCCTAGGAACTCTAAGTGACACTATTGTCCGATGGAATATGAACTTAATTTAATAATGTGGGTTATTTCATGTATCTTATTTTTTTATTATTAATTCTTTTCGATTTTTTGCGTTAAATCCGGAATTGAGAGGAAAATTTTCTTGTCACACAACATAGTTCCGTAAAATTAAATTTTTAATATTTGCAAAAAAAGATCATGTTTACAAGTGGTTTAAAATAATGAAATAAAAGCACCATTTTGGTTTGAAAAAAATTCAAATTCCCCCACCCCCCAAAAAAAAATGCTGACATCTGTTTTGGAGTTACAAGCCCGTTTTTCAAAGCAAAAAGGTACGAGCCCTTTGGTGTAAAATGCATACTTTTCCATTAATTAAATTATTTTTTATGAAGTATGTAATACCATCACGAAACTCTTATTCTTTATCAACTCTTGAAGAAGAAGTATGAAAGGTTTTTAGAGCAAATTCAATGTGTTCAGAGTACTCCCCTAAACATTCGAGGTAATCTACAATACTTATCACTTAAAATTAATGCTGAACTTGGACTGATATTTGCAATTCAAGTCTCTTCTGAAATATATTTATTTACGAACTGTTACGACAAACCCCTCTCAAGATAAAATTCTAACTTGTTATACCGATATCTGTTTTGCGCTTTTCTTTTCTCTACAGAATGCCTTTCCGTCAAGCTCTTAAAAAATTTCCTAGTATGAAATAAATAAATATCTGAACTAAAAAGTAAATGGGGAAAAAATCAACAACTTTGGAAACAGCACAAGTTTACCAAAAACTCCAGTTACATGTTTCGGGAAAAGGGGGGGGGGGGCAAGGAAAACCTTTTTCATAGAAAATTTTTTTTAAACTTAGATATGGACTTTATTCGATGTTCTGATTACCTTATAACATTCAAAGTTCACATCTTCCTATATTACAAGTTTCTCATTGCAATCCTCCTCTTCACTGCAATACCCTTCTATCTGCACTTTTTTTTTTTTTTTTTTTGCAAATTAGTGCTGTTTTAAACGATGTTTAACTTATTAATCACCTAGTGCTTCAAGTTTTTATTTAAAAATAGAAAAATATTACATATTGCACCTTTTATGCAAATGTTTTCAAAGGAAAATATTAATTATTTTAAGATGAAATTGCGAAACGCTTCTCATACACCTGGTAAAGCTCGAACTGAAAAAACTACAGAGAAACATGATGCATTATTATATATGCAGGGTGTCTCAGTTAAGTGTTTCAAAGCTCCTAGGAGGGGTGGGATGCATCTTGACGACTTGAAATTATATCGCATTGCGGGGTCGGAAATTCTTCCGAGAAATTCGACATATGCCAGAAGTATTGTGCGAGTTTTGTTGGCAAAAAAAGAGCATTAAATTTAGATTTAAAATAAATATCTTGTACGGTTTTCTCAAATTTTGAGTTGTGTCACTTTCCTTGCAAGAGTGCGAGAGATAAAGATATAATTAGAGAGAACACATAAGTAGCTGGTGCACAAAAAAGTTGGAGATACATGAGGGGAGGGGGGTAGGTAGAGGGTGACAGGTGACTTTTTCTAAAATTTAATTTTAACGTTATTATTGATTAACAGACCTTTTCTCAAAATGTCCGGGGCACGACCTCAAATATTGGGACTGATGGTCATATGGTACTTCTTTCAATTCGATGCTACATTTTTTAATTTTAATAAAATAATAGGAACCTTTTCTTTTGAAAGAAAAGAGGGCAGTTGTCCCCCATACTAGTTGATTATAAATATATGTAAACAGAGAGAGAATCTAGTTGGACTTTCTTAATGGACTTGCCGATCTTATTTTATTACAAAGAGTCAGCTGAATCTAAACTTGTGCGGCGTTTTAGTTTGTGTAAACTAAACATAGTGCAAAAAAATCGTGGCATAACGTGAATCAGTTAAATGTATCAGTCTGCAATGATGTAGTTTAGGAGAACGAAGGGGAAGGGGTGCTGCCCTCCGAAATATTTGAATTTCTATCGTAAAAATAATGCAAATTGTTACGTAAAATCGTTCAAAACCACCTTTACTTATGCTGTTGCTTTTTGTGGTCCCAAACCCTAAGTTGAGGCTAGTAGTTTTCCTTCTAATTAATGTGTTCTTCCTGTTTTTCCTTTCTTCAAAAAAAAATAAGATTTAAAAAGTAGCAGTTATCACATCGGGTCACTTTTAGTATTATAGAGTGACAAGGTAGAAAATACAACACGTGTGTGTGAGCTGTTTGCACCCCAAAAAGATATCTATTCAGAAAGGCTTAAATGCGATGCGAATAAAAGACTGCAGACACTCCCAAGAGAGATAGATGAATACAGAAACAGGTTCGCTATCGTATCAGTGCATTCCATTAGCCCTTCTTTCTTTGCCACAAACACAATTGTGGAATGTGAAGTTTTATAATAGCAAGATTCACTAACAGCTGGTGAATTTGAATAGAAAATCTTAAGTCAAAAAAATGTCAATAAATAAATAAATAAAATAATAATAAATTTAATCAATGATAAAAAAAAATCATTAAATAATACAGTAAAATCGCATTGCAGCGAAGACCTGTGCAAAGAAATTTCCATTTCAACGAAATAAATATTCAATCCCATTTTTATTTCTAGTATACATTCAACACAAGATGACTGGTTTTAGAAGAAATTGATCAGAGAATATTCTTACTTTTCATTCTGAAGCTGAAAAAGTAAAATATAGTTCTGCTATAGGAAAAAAATATTTAAAATCAGTGAAACATAGTAAAAGACTCTAGGTTTCACGAACAGACATTATGTTTATAAGACCTAAGGAATAGTATTTCTTCCTCGTCAAAAGTATCATCACTTCACCAGTAAAAACTCGACCTGTTTCTTCACCTCAAAACATCTTTAATCTTACTAATATTATATATGCGAAAGTTTGTCTGTGTATGTATGGATGGATGTATGGATGTATGGATGGATGTATGGATGTTTGTTACTCTTTCACGCAAAAACTACTGAACGGATTTTGATGAAACTTTACAATAATATAGCTTATGCATCAGAATAACACATAGGGTAGTTTTCGTCCCGTTATGGGGGGGCAAAACCCCCTTAGGGGGGCAATAAAACACAATTTTTGTATAAATTCTCTAATATTGGGATGAAAAAATACTTGCACATATTTACATTATATCTCCATCGAAAGCTCTGATTTTTCTGCTGAAGATGGCACCTGTTCGAAATTTCTAAGTAGAATAAAAAACGAGTTATGAGCTTTTTAGATCCATGTTCGAAGGCTTTCCTCAACTCAATACAGTATTTAGTGTATCATCTCAACTCCCTGTCGATAGCGACAATTGTTGTATTGTTGACTTTCTTTGCTTTTCGTGATTGTTCAAGGCTTTTCTCAAGTCAAATCTTGAAGTAAGTTTTTTGCACAAGATTGGCAAATAATACATGATTTGGCTGATGATTTTCCATTTAAACGGAACTTTAATGTAATTAATGGTTTTTATTATTGTTTATGCTGATTGAACACTTACTCATTATCCAAACAACCAGCAGATCGCCAAAATTTTTGCAGAAAGATTTCCGTAGCTGATGCATTTGGCAGTTTTTTCAACGTTGCTGTTTTTGAAGCCGAAGACTACGTCATAATGTTTCTCAGCTTTCACCATGTAAACAAAATATCGCCAATCAAAGAATTTTCAAAAGACTTTTTTTACTGTGTTAAATAATCCAGCAACTAAATTAGGCAAATCCATAAACAGCACAAAAACTTCCATTAATTTTCCTTTTTGCACAATTTCAAACAATCACCAAATTTTATTACTTATTTTGGTAACATTTCGGATGAAACTGTTTAGCGCCATTTTATGGTGACCAAAAATATCTCAGCATCTGGCGACGATATCTCTGTAACGAAAATTAATATCATATCGTTTTACAAAGTAAGGAAAGAATGGGGGTGCATCATCGAAGGTACCCCGAAACGACTTTCGCAAATTCGGTAAAATCGCACCAAGAGCCACAATGATTGAAATCTCCCGAAATAACTAAAGCAAGTATAAGGGGATTACGAGCGCAGCTACTTTTTTTTTAATCACTTCGTACTTCATTAGCCATACAGAGAAGGTTTTAGACTCCGTGTTAAAAAAAAAAAGTATCAACAGATTAATCTTTTTAAACATGAGAAGATTAATTTCATGTTTTTTTAAATTTGCATATGCTTAAATATAGTGCTTTCGGTTCTAAATCAATACTACTTTGTTCTTTATACTTATTGCTATTTTAGTTTTATGGGTAAGGAAGAAACTCGATTTTTAATCACGTCAAAAAGATGTGTTTTAAATTCTTTCACTTAAAACAGAAAACAAAAGCAAGTAACGATTTTTTCTAATAATTATTACTGACCCAGGCAACGCCGGGTATTTTTGCTAGTGTAAAGTAAATTTCAAGTAAAGTTTATTTTAATATTTTTAGTTAAAGGTAAATGAGGTAATCCTGTATTGCGTTTTTTTTTCTTTTTTTTTCAATGTGTTTCAAATCAATATGTGCTGAAAAATTCTTTTTTTTTTCCTTTAACACATTTAGTTCTCTTCCGGTAATACTTTCCATAAAATTAAAAATAAAAAAAAGGAGTATCTGAAGATTCGGACATGCAAGGTTCTACTGCACATAGTAAACAATCTAGAATGTAAAATAGGAAATAACAACGTCAAAAAGCACGATTGCAGACTACTGCAGACACGTGTTTCGGCGTTACAACGAACGCCTTTTTCAACGCAAAAGAAATGAGCTTATGGAGGAAAAGACATCCGAAAGCTTATTTTGTTTGCATTGAAAAAGGCGTTTCCTTGTAACGCCGAAGCACGTGTCTGGAGTAATCTGTAATTTGTTGTGCTTTTTTGACGTTGTGTCACTTCTTATTTTACTTTTTGACACAAAGGTATTTATTTAACTAATCTTGGATGTATTCAAAACGAAGCAATATTCCTACAATTCACGATATATTTTCAATAAATATGAACAAGAAAATTAAATGATGCTTTGATTATACACATAAATTGGATCGATATTAGGAGAAGAATACTTCTTATACGCTCTTTTCGCTATTCCCCTCCCCCTTTTATTCTCCTCCCTTTTAACAAATGTTGCAACCGAATCCAAGCAATTTAGTTTTTATCATGATCAAATTTTCACCGTCACTTGGGACGTTTAGCCATGAATATGAAAAATTAAGAAACAAGAACAAATTTTAATAGTTTGAAAGAAGAAAGGATAAAAATACAAAAATGTATGCTTTCCCCTCTAACTTATATATACACGTATAATATATGTGCATTAGTTTAAACATATACTAACACAACCCAGATCTTTTTCGAGTACTAATTCTAATCACAGAAACTAGATTCTAATGCTCGTTCAAGCACGAATTCCCACGTTGATTCTTCTACAATAGTTCAGGTTTTCTTTTGAAAGGGGATTGATTCTTTGCTCTTGCTTTTCATGGGTGCAATGTCTGACTGATAAGGTGTATACTGGCTGCGCATGCGCACTTCACAGTAGCTACATTGTTGTATGTACAACGAGAAGGCCTTCATTCTTTGTTGAACACTCGATGCATTTAGAACATTTTCTTCTTAGCGAATACTTATATGCTTCATAATGTCAGACGCAGATTATTCGAGCAACGACAGCTCTGATTATAGTCTTTATTCTAATGACCAAGAATCTTCTGCCGAAGAAAACAGCGCAGATGGCAATTTAGCCAAATACCCCCCCCCCCCCCATCTCCGCCGAAAGAATACGTACTCCCACGACCCGACAACGATACTTGAGTCGCTAGTCACCATCTTTATTTGGGGGCCCTCCCCTCCCCTGCTTGGTGGTTGGGTGGACCGGTACCAGTAAGGAGGAAAAATTTGCCGGTCCTCAGGGTTTTTCCTCGTCCTCGATTTAAAATCTATATAAATAAAACAGTCAATATATATATACGTATGTGTGTGTGTATGGCGCCCTATATAAATCCACAGTTTACGTCGGATCTCGAACAATTTGGAAGGGAGGTACTTGAGCACCCAAGAAAGAACGTAAGGGGGTTTTCGAACGTGAAAAAAAAAAAAAAAGAAAAGAAAAACCAAACCGTTTGAATTCTAATAATAAGATCCAAAAATGGCGTTTTTCTATAATATGAGGGCAAAAAAAATGCTCACAAAAATTAGAATAAAATATCCATGGAAACCACTGATTTTTCTGCATTATTTGTTCCAATGTCCCAAGGTGATTAGAACGTGAGTTACAACTGTTTTTAACTAATTTCAATCTTAAGAGTAGGTAAGCCTTCAATTTGAAATTCGTTGCTGCTTACGGTCATTGTTGAACAATGATTTTATAAAAATTAGTAGCGTGACGAAAATCATTGAGAAGAGAGATCTGTTGCCGTTTTTTTTTCCTCGAATATGAACAAGAAAATTCTACCTTTTGTTTTGAGGCTTTTTCAATAATTAGGGGATTTAAAAATTTTCTATTTTGGTAACTTTTTCTCGCTTCGTCAGGAAATTTTGAAGATTTTTAATATTATTTAGCCTGATCGTTTGACATAACTTTTATTTTCGAGGTAGATCGATTGAAGCCCGGGTGACGCAGCTATGAAATAAACAAATTAAAAACTCTTTATTCAAAAACAAATAAAGAAATAAATGTTAAAGTCTAATAATATCCTATGTAACGGTTTTTGCATGAATTTGGTGATTGATTTTCAAAATTGTCTGATTTTTCTCAAATGCTCACTTACTTATGGATAGTTGTTACAACAATTAGCTATCTACAACCTTTGCTATAAAACGTTTTGCAACAAATCTCTAATATGTAGTTAAAAAAAAAAAAACTCGACTGCCCACTAACTTTTTCCACAACAATCCGCAAGTGAAAAATTTCCCTTTTTTTTGAGGGGAAAAAAAAACAAAAAAATAAAAAGAAAAGGAGAAAAAAAAGGGGGGGGGGGGAGATTCTCCGGTCAGATTAGATTTTTAGCAGATTTTTCAGGTTCTGCGAGTCATTTTCTTTTTTTTTTTTCATATAAAAAAATAATAATAAATAAGGCAAGAAAAAAAAACTTACCGGTCCGGGAGTTATTTTAAAAAGATGTTGCCGGCCCGCGGGTCAAAAAAGGTTGAAAGAAAAATCAATTTAGTGCTTAGGTGTTATAGCAGTCACTGGCGTAATCAGAATTACCATCTGGGAACTGGGCCGTAGCCTACGGCTCCTGCTTTTGAAATGCTCTCAAGTGACTAAGATTTTGATTTAGCCAATGGCTAAATCCAGTGGCGCACATGACAACCCCGCGGTGGGGGGGGGGGGGGCGCAAGAAGTATGAGGGCGTACGTTCAGAAAAATAAGCACTATGTTGAAATTTAAATCTTGCGGGGGAGGGGGGAGAGCATCAAAGTCTATCTACGCCCCTCTCCCCATATTTTAGTCGGATCCTGCATTTGATTTTGATTTCAGTTACAGTTGAGGTAAACTTAACCTGACAGCGTCGTGATGTTATCATTAGGATCTGCTCAGCCTTCAAAATGCTGCCAGGTTAGGTTTGCCCCATCTACAGTTACATTTTGTAAGCAAACTCTTCAATTGTAAGTTTGTAGACGTCGGTTCCGAATAACAATATAACATATACGAAGCATTCAAGTTTATCGTTTAAAAAAAATACAATCGCTATTGAATTTTTTGCCGGCTTGAAATTATTAATATAGAACAGGATAAATTATAAATGTTTCAGTCTGAATTTCATCGCTAGAAAACATTGGTTTTAAGTTGGTTGGAACCAAGGAAACAGTAGCATGCCCAAGTAAATGGGTGTGACTCAATCCATACGTGATGAAAGTTAATGCGCCAGCTCTTGGCTACCATATTAAAATTTATGCAGCAAAACTACAAACCGTTAGTTTGTAAAAAAAAATGACATTGCTTATCATAGTATAATCATGTAGCAAATACTAAGCTTCGCAGTTTTAATAAGCAATCTAATTATCCATAGAATATAAAGAACTTCATGTTAAAGTTTGTGGTACGGGAAAGTTATTTCAACTTCCATCAATTTTTGTTTCTTTTTTAAAATCTTATTTTTTTATTTTTTAAATTAAATTGATTTAATTGCGCAGTTTTAAAAGTTGAACAGCAAATTTCAATAACTAAACTAGTTGACTAGCATTTACAAAATGTATAACGTCTGTCTGAACATAAGTAAATATTTCGGAATTTCGTCGTAAAATGCTTAGAGGTCCTTTTGAAGCTAGTAGAATTCCAAAATGGTTTTCAGAACAAACCTAAGAAAAGAGAAAGCCAAAATGAATACATTCCAGCTGTCATCGTCAACCTACCCCTTGCACCTCAGGGACAGCGTTCCCTCCCACTCTTTAGAAACCATCGCGCGCTGGATCCCCATAATGGCTAGATTGATCAAGCAGAAGCTCCTTTGTAAAACGAAAGGAGTAGCAACCCAGGAGGTCCCGGAACCAAATGCATTGCTGGGAAGTGAACATTTCTCTTCAAAATGTTAACGCATAAAATGACCTTTTTTGGCGAAGAAGTTCTCACAGTAAAGAGGTTAAATATAATAAAAACAAAAAATGCACCTTGGTAATTATTGATTCAAACACTTTGAAATTTACAGGTCGAATAATTAAACTGACTCAGAATTTTTCTCCCTACATAAATAATCAATATTCGCAAAAGAGAAAAATTAAAAAAAAAAGAAGAAGAAATTTCAAATTAGAAACTAAAAGTATACATTGAAGATTTTCGTTCAGGCTGGGACTCGAACCCATGGCCACTCGCTTGGAAGCCTACCACTCTAGCCATTAGTCTATGGGAGCTCTGTCGGTGGGAGTTTTAAATATAATAAAAACAAAAAATGCACCTTGGTAATTGTTTATTTAAACACTTTGAAATCTTCGTGTCGAAAAATTATACTGACTCAGAATTTTCTTCCCTACATAAATAATCAATAATTGCAAAGGAAAGAAATTGAAAAAAAAAAAGAATTTTCAAATTAGAAAAGAAATATATACATTGAAGATATTCGCTCCGGCTGGGACTCGAACCCAGGCCACTCGCTTGGAAGACCAGCGGTCTAGCCATTAGGCTATCGGAGTTCTGTCGAGCGGAGTCTTACTGCCTGACTGATACTGCCTGACTGACAGACTGACTCACTGACTGACTGATACTGACTGACTGACTCACTGACTGACTGACTGCTTGACTCTCTGACTGGCTATTTCACTGACTGACTGAATGACTAAATGACTGACTGACACTGACTGACTGACTGCTTGACTACCTGACTGACTGCTTGACTGACTAACTGACTGGACAGGACTGACCGACTGACTGACTGACAGACTGACTGAATAAGGATGACTGACAGACTGACTGAATAAGGCTGACTGACTGACCGACTGACAGACTGACTGAATAAGGCTGACCGACTGACAGACTGACTGAATAAGGCTGACCGACTGACTGACTGCCTGACTGACTGACTGACTGAATGACTGACTGACTGACTGACCGAGACTGACTGACTGACTGACTGAGACTGGACTGGACTGACTGACTGACTGACTGACTGACTGAGACTGACTGACTGCTTTAGTGACTAACTGACTGCACAGGACTGACCGACTGACTGACTGACTGACTGCCTGACTGACTGACTGACTGAATGACTGACTGACTGAGACTCAATGACTGACTGCTTGACTGACTGGCTGAAGGACTAACTGACTGACTGAGTGACTGACTGACTGGACTGACTGACTGAGACTGAATGACTGAGTGCTTGACTGATTGACTGTCAGACTGACTGACTGACTTCGCAAAAGGGAAAAAAAAATTATAAAATTAGAAAAAAATATTTGCATTTAAGATTTCCTTTCCGGCCGGGACTCGAACCCAGTACCAACCGCTAGGAACCCAACGGTCTAGCCATTAAGCTATCGGAGCTCTGTCGATGGAAGTCTTAAATATAATAAAAACAAAAAATGCACCTTGGTAATTATTGATTCAAACACGTTGAAATTTACAGGTCGAATAATTAAACTGACTCAGAATTTTTCTCCCTACATAAATAATCAATATTTGCAAAAGAGAAAAATTAAAAAAAAAAGAAGAAGAAATTTCAAATTAGAAACTAAAAGTATACATTGAAGATTTTCATTCAGGCTGGGACTCGAACCCAGGGCCACTCGCTTGGAAGCCTAACACTCTAGCCAGTAGTCTATGGGAGCTCTGTCGGTGGGAGTTTTAAATATAATAAAAACAAAAAAAATGCACCTTGGTAATTGTTTATTTAAACACTTTGAAATCTTCGTGTCGAAAAATTAAACTGACTCAGAATTTTCTTCCCTACATAAATAATCAATAATTGCAAAGGAAAGAAATTGAAAAAAAAAAGAATTTTCAAATTAGAAAAGAAATATATACATTAAAGATATTCGCTCCGGCTGGGACTCGAACCCAGGCCACTCGCTTGGAAGACCAGCGGTCTAGCCATTAGGCTATCGGAGTTCTGTCGAGCGGAGTCTTACTGCCTGACTGATACTGCCTGACTGACAGACTGACTCACTGACTGACTGATACTGACTGACTGACTCACTGACTGACCGAGACAGACTGACTAACTGCCTGACTGACTGAGACTGGACTGACTGACTGACTGACTGACTGACTGACTAACTGACTGACTGACTGACTGCTTGACTCTCTGACTGGCTATTTCACTGACTGACTGAATGACTAAATAACTGACTGACACTGACTGACTGACTGCTTGACTACCTGACTGACTGCTTGACTGACTAACTGACTGGACAGGACTGACCGACTGACTGACTGACAGACTGACTAAATAAGGATGACTGACAGACTGACTGAATAAGGCTGACTGACTGACTGACTGACAGACTGACTGAATAAGGCTGACCGACTGACTGACTGCCTGACTGACTGACTGACTGAATGACTGACTGACTGACTGACCGAGACTGACTGACTGACTGACTGAGACTGGACTGGACTGACTGACTGACTGACTGACTGAGACTGACTGACTGCTTTAGTGACTAACTGACTGCACAGGACTGACCGACTGACTGACTGACTGACTGCCTGACTGACTGACTGACTGAATGACTGACTGACTGAGACTAAATGACTGACTGCTTGACTGACTGGCTGAAGGACTAACTGACTGACTGAGTGACTGACTGACTGGACTGACTGACTGAGACTGAATGACTGAGTGCTTGACTGATTGACTGTCAGACTGACTGACTGACTTCGCAAAAGGGAAAAATAAAAAAAAAGAATTATAAAATTAGAAAAAAATATTTGCATTTAAGATTTCCTTTCCGGCCGGACTCGAACCCAGTACCACGCGCTAGGAACCCAACGGTCTAGCCATTAGGCTATCGGAGCTCTGTCGATGGAAGTCTTAAATATAATAAAAACAAAAAATGCACCTTGGTAATTATTGATTCAAACACTTTGAAATTTACAGGTCGAATAATTAAACTGACTCAGAATTTTTCTCCCTACATAAATAATCAATATTCGCAAAAGAGAAAAATTAAAAAAAAAAAGAAGAAGAAATTTCAAATTAGAAACTAAAAGTATACATTGAAGATTTTCGTTCAGGCTGGGACTCGAACCCATGGCCACTCGCTTGGAAGCCTAACACTCTAGCCATTAGTCTATGGGAGCTCTGTCGGTGGGAGTTTTAAATATAATAAAAACAAAAAATGCACCTTGGTAATTGTTTATTTAAACACTTTGAAATCTTCGTGTCGAAAAATTAAACTGACTCAGAATTTTCTTCCCTACATAAATAATCAATAATTGCAAAGGAAAGAAATTGAAAAAAAAAAAAGAATTTTCAAATTAGAAAAGAAATATATACATTGACGATATTCGCTCCGGCTGGGACTCGAACCCAGGCCACTCGCTTGGAAGACCAGCGGTCTAGCCATTAGGCTATCGGAGTTCTGTCGAGCGGAGTCTTACTGCCTGACTGATACTGCCTGACTGACAGACTGACTCACTGACTGACTGATACTGACTGACTGACTCACTGACTGACCGAGACAGACTGACTAACTGCCTGACTGACTGAGACTGGACTGACTGACTGACTGACTGACTGACTGACTAACTGACTGACTGAGACTGACTGACTGACTGAGACTGACTGACTGACTGCTTGACTCTCTGACTGGCTATTTCACTGACTGACTGAATGACTAAATAACTGACTGACACTGACTGACTGACTGCTTGACTACCTGACTGACTGGACAGGACTGACCGACTGACTGACTGACAGACTGAGTGAATAAGGATGACTGACAGACTGACTGAATAAGGCTGACTGACTGACTGACTGACAGACTGACTGAATAAGGCTGACCGACTGACTGACTGCCTGACTGACTGACTGACTGAATGACTGACTGACTGACTGACCGAGACTGACTGACTGAGACTGGACTGGACTGACTGACTGACTGACTGACTGAGACTGACTGACTTCTTTAGTGACTAACTGACTGCACAGGACTGACCGACTGACTGACTGACTGACTGCCTGACTGACTGACTGACTGAATGACTGACTGACTGAGACTAAATGACTGACTGCTTGACTGACTGTCTGAAGGACTAACTGACTGACTGAGTGACTGACTGACTGGACTGACTGACTGAGACTGAATGACTGAGTGCTTGACTGATTGACTGTCAGACTGACTGACTGACTTCGCAAAAGGGAAAAATAAAAAAAATGAATTATAAAATTAGAAAAAAATATTTGCATTTAAGATTTCCTTTCCGGCTGGGATTTGAACCCAGGGCGACACTCTTGGAAGCCCAACGCTCTCGCCAATATACTATCGGATCTCTGTTGATCGGTGTCTTAATTATAATAAAAACAAAAAATGCACCTTAGTAATTATTGATCTAAAATCTTTGAAATCTAAAGGTCGAATGATTAAACTGACTCAGAATTTTCTTCCGTACATAAATAATCCATATTTGCAAAAGAAAGAAATTGAAAAAAAAAAGAATCTTCAAATTAGAAGAGAAATATATACATGGAAGATTTTCGTTCCGGCCGGGACTCGAACCCAGTACCAAGCGCTTGGAACCAAACACTCTAGCCAGTAGTCTATGGGAGCTCTGTCGGTGGGAGTTTTAAATATAATAAAAACAAAAAATGCACCTTGGTAATTGTTTATTTAAACACTTTGAAATCTTCGTGTCGAAAAATTAAACTGACTCAGAATTTTCTTCCCTACATAAATAATCAATAATTGCAAAGGAAAGAAATTGAAAAAAAAAAGAATTTTCAAATTAGAAAAGAAATATATACATTGAAGATATTCGCTCCGGCTGGGACTCGAACCCAGGCCACTCGCTTGGAAGACCAGCGGTCTAGCCATTAGGCTATCGGAGTTCTGTCGAGCGGAGTCTTACTGCCTGACTGATACTGCCTGACTGACAGACTGACTCACTGACTGACTGATACTGACTGACTGACTCACTGACTGACCGAGACAGACTGACTAACTGCCTGACTGACTGAGACTGGACTGACTGACTGACTGACTGACTGACTGACTAACTGACTGACTGAGACTGACTGACTGACTGAGACTGACTGACTGACTGCTTGACTCTCTGACTGGCTATTTCACTGACTGACTGAATGACTAAATAACTGACTGACACTGACTGACTGACTGCTTGACTACCTGACTGACTGGACAGGACTGACCGACTGACTGACTGACAGACTGAGTGAATAAGGATGACTGACAGACTGACTGAATAAGGCTGACTGACTGACTGACTGACAGATTGACTGAATAAGGCTGACCGACTGACTGACTGCCTGACTGACTGACTGACTGAATGACTGACTGACTGACTGACCGAGACTGACTGACTGAGACTGGACTGGACTGACTGACTGACTGAGACTGACTGACTTCTTTAGTGACTAACTGACTGCACAGGACTGACCGACTGACTGACTGACTGACTGCCTGACTGACTGACTGACTGAATGACTGACTGACTGAGACTAAATGACTGACTGCTTGACTGACTGGCTGAAGGACTAACTGACTGACTGAGTGACTGACTGACTGGACTGACTGACTGAGACTGAATGACTGAGTGCTTGACTGATTGACTGTCAGACTGACTGACTGACTTCGCAAAAGGGAAAAATAAGAAAAAATGAATTATAAAATTAGAAAAAAATATTTGCATTTAAGATTTCCTTTCCGGCTGGGATTTGAACCCAGGGCGACACTCTTGGAAGCCCAACGCTCTCGCCAATATACTATCGGATCTCTGTTGATCGGTGTCTTAATTATAATAAAAACAAAAAATGCACCTTAGTAATTATTGATCTAAAATCTTTGAAATCTAAAGGTCGAATGATTAAACTGACTCAGAATTTTCTTCCGTACATAAATAATCCATATTTGCAAAAGAAACAAATTGAAAAAAAAAAAGAATCTTCAAATTAGAAGAGAAATATATACATGGAAGATTTTCGTTCCGGCCGGGACTCGAACCCAGTACCACGCGCTTGGAACCAAACACTCTAGCCAGTAGTCTATGGGAGCTCTGTCGGTGGGAGTTTTAAATATAATAAAAACAAAAAATGCACCTTGGTAATTGTTTATTTAAACACTTTGAAATCTTCGTGTCGAAAAATTAAACTGACTCAGAATTTTCTTCCCTACATAAATAATCAATAATTGCAAAGGAAAGAAATTGAAAAAAAAAGAATTTTCAAATTAGAAAAGAAATATATACATTGAAGATATTCGCTCCGGCTGGGACTCGAACCCAGGCCACTCGCTTGGAAGACCAGCGGTCTAGCCATTAGGCTATCGGAGTTCTGTCGAGCGGAGTCTTACTGCCTGACTGATACTGCCTGACTGACAGACTGACTCACTGACTGACTGATACTGACTGACTGACTCACTGACTGACCGAGACAGACTGACTAACTGCCTGACTGACTGAGACTGGACTGACTGACTGACTGACTGACTGACTGACTAACTGACTGACTGAGACTGACTGACTGACTGAGACTGACTGACTGACTGCTTGACTCTCTGACTGGCTATTTCACTGACTGACTGAATGACTAAATAACTGACTGACACTGACTGACTGACTGCTTGACTACCTGACTGACTGGACAGGACTGACCGACTGACTGACTGACAGACTGAGTGAATAAGGATGACTGACAGACTGACTGAATAAGGCTGACTGACTGACTGACTGACAGACTGACTGAATAAGGCTGACCGACTGACTGACTGCCTGACTGACTGACTGACTGAATGACTGACTGACTGACTGACCGAGACTGACTGACTGACTGACTGACTGACTGAGACTGACTGACTGCTTTAGTGACTAACTGACTGCACAGGACTGACCGACTGACTGACTGACTGACTGCCTGACTGACTGACTGACTGACTGACTGACTGACTGAGACTAAATGACTGACTGCTTGACTGACTGGCTGAAGGACTAACTGACTGACTGAGTGACTGACTGACTGGACTGACTGACTGAGACTGAATGACTGAGTGCTTGACTGATTGACTGTCAGACTGACTGACTGACTTCGCAAAAGGGAAAAATAAAAAAAAAATATAAAATTAGAAAAAAATATTTGCATTTAAGATTTCCTTTCCGGCCGGGACTCGAACCCAGTACCACGCGCTAGGAACCCAACGGTCTAGCCATTAGGCTATCGGAGCTCTGTCGATGGAAGTCTTAAATATTATAAAAACAAAAAATGCACCTTGGTAATTATTGATTCAAACACTTTGAAATTTACAGGTCGAATAATTAAACTGACTCAGAATTTTTCTACCTACATAAATAATCAATATTTGCAAAAGAGAAAAATTAAAAAAAAAAGAAGAAGAAATTTCAAATTAGAAACTAAAAGTATACATTGAAGATTTTCATTCAGGCTGGGACTCGAACCCAGGGCCACTCGCTTGGAAGCCTAACACTCTAGCCAGTAGTCTATGGGAGCTCTGTCGGTAGGAGTTTTAAATATAATAAAAACAAAAAATGCACCTTGGTAATTGTTTATTTAAACACTTTGAAATCTTCGGGTCGAAAAATTAAACTGACTCAGAATTTTCTTCCCTACATAAATAATCAATAATTGCAAAGGAAAGAAATTGAAAAAAAAAAAGAATTTTCAAATTAGAACAGAAATATATACATTGAAGATATTCGCTCCGGCTGGGACTCGAACCCAGGCCACTCGCTTGGAAGACCAGCGGTCTAGCCATTAGGCTATCGGAGTTCTGTCGAGCGGAGTCTTACTGCCTGACTGATACTGCCTGACTGACAGACTGACTCACTGACTGACTGATACTGACTGACTGACTCACTGACTGACCGAGACAGACTGACTAACTGCCTGACTGACTGACTGACTGACTGACTGACTGACTGACTGACTAACTGACTGACTGAGACTGACTGACTGACTGCTTGACTCTCTGACTGGCTATTTCACTGACTGACTGAATGACTAAATAACTGACTGACACTGACTGACTGACTGCTTGACTACCTGACTGACTGCTTGACTGACTAACTGACTGGACAGGACTGACCGACTGACTGACTGACAGACTGAGTGAATAAGGATGACTGACAGACTGACTGAATAAGGCTGACTGACTGACTGACTGACAGACTGACTGAATAAGGCTGACCGACTGACTGACTGCCTGACTGACTGAATGACTGACTGACTGACTGACCGAGACTGACTGACTGACTGACTGAGACTGGACTGGACTGACTGACTGACTGACTGACTGAGACTGACTGACTGCTTTAGTGACTAACTGACTGCACAGGACTGACCGACTGACTGACTGACTGACTGCCTGACTGACTGACTGACTGAATGACTGACTGACTGAGACTAAATGACTGACTGCTTGACTGACTTGCTGAAGGACTAACTGACTGACTGAGTGACTGAGTGACTGGACTGACTGACTGAGACTGAATGACTGAGTGCTTGACTGATTGACTGTCAGACTGACTGACTGACTTCGCAAAAGGGAAAAATAAAAAAAAAGGATTATAAAATTAGAAAAAAATATTTGCATTTAAGATTTCCTTTCCGGCTGGGATTTGAACCCAGGGCGACACTCATTTAAGCCCAACGCTCGCGCCAATATACTATCGGATCTCTGTTGATCGGTGTCTTAATTATAATAAAAACAAAAAATGCACCTTAGTAATTATTGATCTAAAATCTTTGAAATCTAAAGGTCGAATGATTAAACTGACTCAGAATTTTCTTCCGTACATAAATAATCCATATTTGCCAAAGAAAGAAATTGAAAAAAAAAAAGAATCTTCAAATTAGAAGAGAAATATATACATGGAAGATTTTCGTTCCGGCCGGGACTCGAACCCAGTACCACGCGCTTGGAACCCAACGGTCTAGCCATTAGGCTATCGGAGCTCTGTCGATGGAAGTCTTAAATATAATAAAAACAAAAAATGCACCTTGGTAATTATTGATTCAAACACTTTGAAATTTACAGGTCGAATAATTAAACTGACTCAGAATTTTTCTCCCTACATAAATAATCAATATTCGCAAAAGAGAAAAATTAAAAAAAAAAGAAGAAGAAATTTCAAATTAGAAACTAAAAGTATACATTGAAGATTTTCGTTCAGGCTGGGACTCGAACCCAGGGCCACTCGCTTGGAAGCCTAACACTCTAGCCATTCGTCTATGGGAGCTCTGTCGGTGGGAGTTTTAAATATAATAAAAACAAAAAAATGCACCTTGGTAATTGTTTATTTAAACACTTTGAAATCTTCGTGTCGAAAAATTAAACTGACTCAGAATTTTCTTCCCTATATAAATAATCAATAATTGCAAAAGAAAGAAATTGAAAAAAAAAAAGAATTTTCAAATTAGAAAAGAAATATATACATTGAAGATATTCGCTCCGGCTGGGACTCGAACCCAGGCCACTCGCTTGGAAGACCAGCGGTCTAGCCATTAGGCTATCGGAGTTCTGTCGAGCGGAGTCTTACTGCCTGACTGATACTGCCTGACTGACAGACTGACTCAATGACTGACTGACTCACTGACTGACCGAGACTGACTGACTAACTGCCTGACTGACTGAGACTGGACTGACTGACTGACTGACTGACTGACTGACTAACTGACTGAGACTGACTGACTAACTGACTGACTGAGACTGACTGACTGACTGCTTGACTCTCTGACTGGCTATTTCACTGACTGACTGAATGACTAAATGACTGACTGACACTGACTGACTGACTGCTTGACTACCTGACTGACTGCTTGACTGACTAACTGACTGGACAGGACTGACCGACTGACTGACTGACAGACTGACTAAATAAGGATGACTGACAGACTGACTGAATAAGGCTGACTGACTGACTGACTGACAGACTGACTGAATAAGGCTGACCGACTGACTGACTGCCTGACTGACTGACTGACTGAATGACTGACTGACTGACTGACCGAGACTGACTGACTGACTGACTGAGACTGGACTGGACTGACTGACTGAGACTGGACTGGACTGACTGACTGACTGACTGACTGAGACTGACTGACTGCTTTAGTGACTAACTGACTGCACAGGACTGACCGACTGACTGACTGACTGACTGCCTGACTGACTGACTGACTGAATGACTGACTGACTGAGACTAAATGACTGACTGCTTGACTGACTGGCTGAAGGACTAACTGACTGACTGAGTGACTGACTGACTGGACTGACTGACTGAGACTGAATGACTGAGTGCTTGACTGATTGACTGTCAGACTGACTGACTGACTTCGCAAAAGGGAAAAATAAAAAAAAGAATTATAAAATTAGAAAAAAATATTTGCATTTAAGATTTCCTTTCCGGCCGGACTCGAACCCAGTACCACGCGCTAGGAACCCAACGGTCTAGCCATTAGGCTATCGGAGCTCTGTCGATGGAAGTCTTAACCTCTTAACTGCGTAGCCCGAGCTCTGCTCGGGGTGAGGTTTATGTACCTTTAACTGTGTAGCCCGAGCCCCTTGAGTAGGGGCAGTGGACTTTCCTGCAGTACTCGAAGCAACTAACCGCGGGTGTCTTAAGATAAATTCCGAAAAAAGGAGCAACCGCTAGTAGGTGGAGAGTCAGTTGTCGATCTAATTTATTTCCGCTCACTGGACAGGCGCACGTGTTCGAGAGCTATGAGTAAGTTCATCCTAACGCTGCTTGAAATGGATGTGTACTCAGAAATTGTGTATTTTTAGATTGAAATTAGGTACTAAAAATGAATATTCTCGCAAAATGCTGAAAATGAAGTTTTCATTATAATTAATTATCAAATACAAAAAGATCTGTATTAGAAATCTTAGTCTGAAATAAATATAAAAGTATAACTAGCGTGCCAGCATAAAATCTTCATTAATCTGTTCAAATATAAATAACCTGTCAACTATACTTTTTCAAAAATATCACAAATTTAATCTCTCTTATAAAAAGAAAGTGCATGGCACTAGCGTCCCTAGGAACTCTAAGTGACACTATTGTCCGATGGAATATGAACTTAATTTAATAATGTGGGTTATTTCATGTATCTTATTTTTTTATTATTAATTCTTTTCGATTTTTTGCGTTAAATCCGGAATTGAGAGGAAAATTTTCTTGTCACACAACATAGTTCCGTAAAATTAAATTTTTAATATTTGCAAAAAAAGATCATGTTTACAAGTGGTTTAAAATAATGAAATAAAAGCACCATTTTGGTTTGAAAAAAATTCAAATTCCCCCACCCCCAAAAAAAAAATGCTGACATCTGTTTTGGAGTTACAAGCCCGTTTTTCAAAGCAAAAAGGTACGAGCCCTTTGGTGTAAAATGCATACTTTTCCATTAATTAAATTATTTTTTATGAAGTATGTAATACCATCACGAAACTCTTATTCTTTATCAACTCTTGAAGAAGAAGTATGAAAGGTTTTTAGAGCAAATTCAATGTGTTCAGAGTACTCCCCTAAACATTCGAGGTAATCTACAATACTTATCACTTAAAATTAATGCTGAACTTGGACTGATATTTGCAATTCAAGTCTCTTCTGAAATATATTTATTTACGAACTGTTACGACAAACCCCTCTCAAGATAAAATTCTAACTTGTTATACCGATATCTGTTTTGCGCTTTTCTTTTCTCTACAGAATGCCTTTCCGTCAAGCTCTTAAAAAATTTCCTAGTATGAAATAAATAAATATCTGAACTAAAAAGTAAATGGGGAAAAAATCAACAACTTTGGAAACAGCACAAGTTTACCAAAAACTCCAGTTACATGTTTCGGGAAAAGGGGGGGGGGGGCAAGGAAAACCTTTTTCATAGAAAATTTTTTTTAAACTTAGATATGGACTTTATTCGATGTTCTGATTACCTTATAACATTCAAAGTTCACATCTTCCTATATTACAAGTTTCTCATTGCAATCCTCCTCTTCACTGCAATACCCTTCTATCTGCACTTTTTTTTTTTTTTTTTTTGCAAATTAGTGCTGTTTTAAACGATGTTTAACTTATTAATCACCTAGTGCTTCAAGTTTTTATTTAAAAATAGAAAAATATTACATATTGCACCTTTTATGCAAATGTTTTCAAAGGAAAATATTAATTATTTTAAGATGAAATTGCGAAACGCTTCTCATACACCTGGTAAAGCTCGAACTGAAAAAACTACAGAGAAACATGATGCATTATTATATATGCAGGGTGTCTCAGTTAAGTGTTTCAAAGCTCCTAGGAGGGGTGGGATGCATCTTGACGACTTGAAATTATATCGCATTGCGGGGTCGGAAATTCTTCCGAGAAATTCGACACATGCCAGAAGTATTGTGCGAGTTTTGTTGGCAAAAAAAGAGCATTAAATTTAGATTTAAAATAAATATCTTGTACGGTTTTCTCAAATTTTGAGTTGTGTCACTTTCCTTGCAAGAGTGCGAGAGATAAAGATATAATTAGAGAGAACACATAAGTAGCTGGTGCACAAAAAAGTTGGAGATACATGAGGGGAGGGGGGTAGGTAGAGGGTGACAGGTGACTTTTTCTAAAATTTAATTTTAACGTTATTATTGATTAACAGACCTTTTCTCAAAATGTCCGGGGCACGACCTCAAATATTGGGACTGATGGTCATATGGTACTTCTTTCAATTCGATGCTACATTTTTTAATTTTAATAAAATAATAGGAACCTTTTCTTTTGAAAGAAAAGAGGGCAGTTGTCCCCCATACTAGTTGATTATAAATATATGTAAACAGAGAGAGAATCTAGTTGGACTTTCTTAATGGACTTGCCGATCTTATTTTATTACAAAGAGTCAGCTGAATCTAAACTTGTGCGGCGTTTTAGTTTGTGTAAACTAAACATAGTGCAAAAAAATCGTGGCATAACGTGAATCAGTTAAATGTATCAGTCTGCAATGATGTAGTTTAGGAGAACGAAGGGGAAGGGGTGCTGCCCTCCGAAATATTTGAATTTCTATCGTAAAAATAATGCAAATTGTTACGTAAAATCGTTCAAAACCACCTTTACTTATGCTGTTGCTTTTTGTGGTCCCAAACCCTAAGTTGAGGCTAGTAGTTTTCCTTCTAATTAATGTGTTCTTCCTGTTTTTCCTTTCTTCAAAAAAAAATAAGATTTAAAAAGTAGCAGTTATCACATCGGGTCACTTTTAGTATTATAGAGTGACAAGGTAGAAAATACAACACGTGTGTGTGAGCTGTTTGCACCCCAAAAAGATATCTATTCAGAAAGGCTTAAATGCGATGCGAATAAAAGACTGCAGACACTCCCAAGAGAGATAGATGAATACAGAAACAGGTTCGCTATCGTATCAGTGCATTCCATTAGCCCTTCTTTCTTTGCCACAAACACAATTGTGGAATGTGAAGTTTTATAATAGCAAGATTCACTAACAGCTGGTGAATTTGAATAGAAAATCTTAAGTCAAAAAAATGTCAATAAATAAATAAATAAAATAATAATAAATTTAATCAATGATAAAAAAAAATCATTAAATAATACAGTAAAATCGCATTGCAGCGAAGACCTGTGCAAAGAAATTTCCATTTCAACGAAATAAATATTCAATCCCATTTTTATTTCTAGTATACATTCAACACAAGATGACTGGTTTTAGAAGAAATTGATCAGAGAATATTCTTACTTTTCATTCTGAAGCTGAAAAAGTAAAATATAGTTCTGCTATAGGAAAAAAATATTTAAAATCAGTGAAACATAGTAAAAGACTCTAGGTTTCACGAACAGACATTATGTTTATAAGACCTAAGGAATAGTATTTCTTCCTCGTCAAAAGTATCATCACTTCACCAGTAAAAACTCGACCTGTTTCTTCACCTCAAAACATCTTTAATCTTACTAATATTATATATGCGAAAGTTTGTCTGTATGGATGGATGTATGGATGTATGGATGGATGTATGGATGTTTGTTACTCTTTCACGCAAAAACTACTGAACGGATTTTGATGAAACTTTACAATAATATAGCTTATGCATCAGAATAACACATAGGGTAGTTTTCGTCCCGTTATGGGGGGGCAAAACCCCCTTAGGGGGGCAATAAAACACAATTTTTGTATAAATTCTCTAATATTGGGATGAAAAAATACTTGCACATATTTACATTATATCTCCATCGAAAGCTCTGATTTTTCTGCTGAAGATGGCACCTGTTCGAAATTTCTAAGTAGAATAAAAAACGAGTTATGAGCTTTTTAGATCCATGTTCGAAGGCTTTCCTCAACTCAATACAGTATTTAGTGTATCATCTCAACTCCCTGTCGATAGCGACAATTGTTGTATTGTTGACTTTCTTTGCTTTTCGTGATTGTTCAAGGCTTTTCTCAAGTCAAATCTTGAAGTAAGTTTTTTGCACAAGATTGGCAAATAATACATGATTTGGCTGATGATTTTCCATTTAAACGGAACTTTAATGTAATTAATGGTTTTTATTATTGTTTATGCTGATTGAACACTTACTCATTATCCAAACAACCAGCAGATCGCCAAAATTTTTGCAGAAAGATTTCCGTAGCTGATGCATTTGGCAGTTTTTTCAACGTTGCTGTTTTTGAAGCCGAAGACTACGTCATAATGTTTCTCAGCTTTCACCATGTAAACAAAATATCGCCAATCAAAGAATTTTCAAAAGACTTTTTTTACTGTGTTAAATAATCCAGCAACTAAATTAGGCAAATCCATAAACAGCACAAAAACTTCCATTAATTTTCCTTTTTGCACAATTTCAAACAATCACCAAATTTTATTACTTATTTTGGTAACATTTCGGATGAAACTGTTTAGCGCCATTTTATGGTGACCAAAAATATCTCAGCATCTGGCGACGATATCTCTGTAACGAAAATTAATATCATATCGTTTTACAAAGTAAGGAAAGAATGGGGGTGCATCATCGAAGGTACCCCGAAACGACTTTCGCAAATTCGGTAAAATCGCACCAAGAGCCACAATGATTGAAATCTCCCGAAATAACTAAAGCAAGTATAAGGGGATTACGAGCGCAGCTACTTTTTTTTTAATCACTTCGTACTTCATTAGCCATACAGAGAAGGTTTTAGACTCCGTGTTAAAAAAAAAAAGTATCAACAGATTAATCTTTTTAAACATGAGAAGATTAATTTCATGTTTTTTTAAATTTGCATATGCTTAAATATAGTGCTTTCGGTTCTAAATCAATACTACTTTGTTCTTTATACTTATTGCTATTTTAGTTTTATGGGTAAGGAAGAAACTCGATTTTTAATCACGTCAAAAAGATGTGTTTTAAATTCTTTCACTTAAAACAGAAAACAAAAGCAAGTAACGATTTTTTCTAATAATTATTACTGACCCAGGCAACGCCGGGTATTTTTGCTAGTGTAAAGTAAATTTCAAGTAAAGTTTATTTTAATATTTTTAGTTAAAGGTAAATGAGGTAATCCTGTATTGCGTTTTTTTTTCTTTTTTTTTCAATGTGTTTCAAATCAATATGTGCTGAAAAATTCTTTTTTTTTTCCTTTAACACATTTAGTTCTCTTCCGGTAATACTTTCCATAAAATTAAAAATAAAAAAAAGGAGTATCTGAAGATTCGGACATGCAAGGTTCTACTGCACATAGTAAACAATCTAGAATGTAAAATAGGAAATAACAACGTCAAAAAGCACGATTGCAGACTACTGCAGACACGTGTTTCGGCGTTACAACGAACGCCTTTTTCAACGCAAAAGAAATGAGCTTATGGAGGAAAAGACATCCGAAAGCTTATTTTGTTTGCATTGAAAAAGGCGTTTCCTTGTAACGCCGAAGCACGTGTCTGGAGTAATCTGTAATTTGTTGTGCTTTTTTGACGTTGTGTCACTTCTTATTTTACTTTTTGACACAAAGGTATTTATTTAACTAATCTTGGATGTATTCAAAACGAAGCAATATTCCTACAATTCACGATATATTTTCAATAAATATGAACAAGAAAATTAAATGATGCTTTGATTATACACATAAATTGGATCAATATTAGGAGAAGAATACTTCTTATACGCTCTTTTCGCTATTCCCCTCCCCCTTTTATTCTCCTCCCTTTTAACAAATGTTGCAACCGAATCCAAGCAATTTAGTTTTTATCATGATCAAATTTTCACCGTCACTTGGGACGTTTAGCCATGAATATGAAAAATTAAGAAACAAGAACAAATTTTAATAGTTTGAAAGAAGAAAGGATAAAAATACAAAAATGTATGCTTTCCCCTCTAACTTATATATACACGTATAATATATGTGCATTAGTTTAAACATATACTAACACAACCCAGATCTTTTTCGAGTACTAATTCTAATCACAGAAACTAGATTCTAATGCTCGTTCAAGCACGAATTCCCACGTTGATTCTTCTACAATAGTTCAGGTTTTCTTTTGAAAGGGGATTGATTCTTTGCTCTTGCTTTTCATGGGTGCAATGTCTGACTGATAAGGTGTATACTGGCTGCGCATGCGCACTTCACAGTAGCTACATTGTTGTATGTACAACGAGAAGGCCTTCATTCTTTGTTGAACACTCGATGCATTTAGAACATTTTCTTCTTAGCGAATACTTATATGCTTCATAATGTCAGACGCAGATTATTCGAGCAACGACAGCTCTGATTATAGTCTTTATTCTAATGACCAAGAATCTTCTGCCGAAGAAAACAGCGCAGATGGCAATTTAGCCAAATACCCCCCCCCATCTCCGCCGAAAGAATACGTACTCCCACGACCCGACAACGATACTTGAGTCGCTAGTCACCATCTTTATTTGGGGGCCCTCCCCTCCCCTGCTTGGTGGTTGGGTGGACCGGTACCAGTAAGGAGGAAAAATTTGCCGGTCCTCAGGGTTTTTCCTCGTCCTCGATTTAAAATCTATATAAATAAAACAGTCAATATATATATACGTATGTGTGTGTGTATGGCGCCCTATATAAATCCACAGTTTACGTCGGATCTCGAACAATTTGGAAGGGAGGTACTTGAGCACCCAAGAAAGAACGTAAGGGGGTTTTCGAACGTGAAAAAAAAAAAAAAAGAAAAGAAAAACCAAACCGTTTGAATTCTAATAATAAGATCCAAAAATGGCGTTTTTCTATAATATGAGGGCAAAAAAAATGCTCACAAAAATTAGAATAAAATATCCATGGAAACCACTGATTTTTCTGCATTATTTGTTCCAATGTCCCAAGGTGATTAGAACGTGAGTTACAACTGTTTTTAACTAATTTCAATCTTAAGAGTAGGTAAGCCTTCAATTTGAAATTCGTTGCTGCTTACGGTCATTGTTGAACAATGATTTTATAAAAATTAGTAGCGTGACGAAAATCATTGAGAAGAGAGATCTGTTGCCGTTTTTTTTTCCTCGAATATGAACAAGAAAATTCTACCTTTTGTTTTGAGGCTTTTTCAATAATTAGGGGATTTAAAAATTTTCTATTTTGGTAACTTTTTCTCGCTTCGTCAGGAAATTTTGAAGATTTTTAATATTATTTAGCCTGATCGTTTGACATAACTTTTATTTTCGAGGTAGATCGATTGAAGCCCGGGTGACGCAGCTATGAAATAAACAAATTAAAAACTCTTTATTCAAAAACAAATAAAGAAATAAATGTTAAAGTCTAATAATATCCTATGTAACGGTTTTTGCATGAATTTGGTGATTGATTTTCAAAATTGTCTGATTTTTCTCAAATGCTCACTTACTTATGGATAGTTGTTACAACAATTAGCTATCTACAACCTTTGCTATAAAACGTTTTGCAACAAATCTCTAATATGTAGTTAAAAAAAAAAAAAACTCGACTGCCCACTAACTTTTTTCCACAACAATCCGCAAGTGAAAAATTTCCCTTTTTTTTGAGGGGAAAAAAAAACAAAAAAATAAAAAGAAAAGGAGAAAAAAAGGGGGGGGGGGGGGAGATTCTCCGGTCAGATTAGATTTTTAGCAGATTTTTCAGGTTCTGCGAGTCATTTTCTTTTTTTTTTTTCATATAAAAAAATAATAATAAATAAGGCAAGAAAAAAAAACTGACCGGTCCGGGAGTTATTTTAAAAAGATGTTGCCGGCCCGCGGGTCAAAAAAGGTTGAAAGAAAAATCAATTTAGTGCTTAGGTGTTATAGCAGTCACTGGCGTAATCAGAATTACCATCTGGGAACTGGGCCGTAGCCTACGGCTCCTGCTTTTGAAATGCTCTCAAGTGACTAAGATTTTGATTTAGCCAATGGCTAAATCCAGTGGCGCACATGACAACCCCGCGGTGGGGGGGGGGGGGGCGCAAGAAGTATGAGGGCGTACGTTCAGAAAAATAAGCACTATGTTGAAATTTAAATCTTGCGGGGGAGGGGGGAGAGCATCAAAGTCTATCTACGCCCCTCTCCCCATATTTTAGTCGGATCCTGCATTTGATTTTGATTTCAGTTACAGTTGAGGTAAACTTAACCTGACAGCGTCGTGATGTTATCATTAGGATCTGCTCAGCCTTCAAAATGCTGCCAGGTTAGGTTTGCCCCATCTACAGTTACATTTTGTAAGCAAACTCTTCAATTGTAAGTTTGTAGACGTCGGTTCCGAATAACAATATAACATATACGAAGCATTCAAGTTTATCGTTTAAAAAAAATACAATCGCTATTGAATTTTTTGCCGGCTTGAAATTATTAATATAGAACAGGATAAATTATAAATGTTTCAGTCTGAATTTCATCGCTAGAAAACATTGGTTTTAAGTTGGTTGGAACCAAGGAAACAGTAGCATGCCCAAGTAAATGGGTGTGACTCAATCCATACGTGATGAAAGTTAATGCGCCAGCTCTTGGCTACCATATTAAAATTTATGCAGCAAAACTACAAACCGTTAGTTTGTAAAAAAAAATGACATTGCTTATCATAGTATAATCATGTAGCAAATACTAAGCTTCGCAGTTTTAATAAGCAATCTAATTATCCATAGAATATAAAGAACTTCATGTTAAAGTTTGTGGTACGGGAAAGTTATTTCAACTTCCATCAATTTTTGTTTCTTTTTTAAAATCTTATTTTTTTAATTTTTAAATTAAATTGATTTAATTGCGCAGTTTTAAAAGTTGAACAGCAAATTTCAATAACTAAACTAGTTGACTAGCATTTACAAAATGTATAACGTCTGTCTGAACATAAGTAAATATTTCGGAATTTCGTCGTAAAATGCTTAGAGGTAGTTTTGAAGCTAGTAGAATTCCAAAATGGTTTTCAGAACAAACCTAAAAAAAGAGAAAGCCAAAATGAATACATTCCAGCTGTCATCGTCAACCTACCCCTTGCACCTCAGGGACAGCGTTCCCTCCCACTCTTTAGAAACCATCGCGCGCTGGATCCCCATAATGGCTAGATTGATCAAGCAGAAGCTCCTTTGTAAAACGAAAGGAGTAGCAACCCAGGAGGTCCCGGAACCAAATGCATTGCTGGGAAGTGAACATTTCTCTTCAAAATGTTAACGCATAAAATGACCTTTTTTGGCGAAGAAGTTCTCACAGTAAAGAGGTTAAATATAATAAAAACAAAAAATGCACCTTGGTAATTATTGATTCAAACACTTTGAAATTTACAGGTCGAATAATTAAACTGACTCAGAATTTTTCTCCCTACATAAATAATCAATATTTGCAAAAGAGAAAAATTAAAAAAAAAAGAAGAAGAAATTTCAAATTAGAAACTAAAAGTATACATTGAAGATTTTCATTCAGGCTGGGACTCGAACCCAGGGCCACTCGCTTGGAAGCCTAACACTCTAGCCAGTAGTCTATGGGAGCTCTGTCGGTGGGAGTTTTAAATATAATAAAAACAAAAAATGCACCTTGGTAATTGTTTATTTAAACACTTTGAAATCTTCGTGTCGAAAAATTAAACTGACTCAGAATTTTCTTCCCTACATAAATAATCAATAATTGCAAAGGAAAGAAATTGAAAAAAAAAAGAATTTTCAAATTAGAAAAGAAATATATACATTGAAGATATTCGCTCCGGCTGGGACTCGAACCCAGGCCACTCGCTTGGAAGACCAGCGGTCTAGCCATTAGGCTATCGGAGTTCTGTCGAGCGGAGTCTTACTGCCTGACTGATACTGCCTGACTGACAGACTGACTCACTGACTGACTGATACTGACTGACTGACTCACTGACTGACCGAGACAGACTGACTAACTGCCTGACTGACTGAGACTGGACTGACTGACTGACTGACTGACTGACTGACTAACTGACTGACTGACTGACTGCTTGACTCTCTGACTGGCTATTTCACTGACTGACTGAATGACTAAATAACTGACTGACACTGACTGACTGACTGCTTGACTACCTGACTGACTGCTTGACTGACTAACTGACTGGACAGGACTGAC
The DNA here is from genome assembly GCF_026930045.1 of Uloborus diversus. Taxonomy (NCBI): domain Eukaryota; kingdom Metazoa; phylum Arthropoda; class Arachnida; order Araneae; family Uloboridae; genus Uloborus; species Uloborus diversus. The sequence continues at coordinate 14,710 of NW_026558899.1, read as the reverse complement.
CGACTGACTGACTGACAGACTGACTAAATAAGGATGACTGACAGACTGACTGAATAAGGCTGACTGACTGACTGACTGACAGACTGACTGAATAAGGCTGACCGACTGACTGACTGCCTGACTGACTGACTGACTGAATGACTGACTGACTGACTGACCGAGACTGACTGACTGACTGACTGAGACTGGACTGGACTGACTGACTGACTGACTGACTGAGACTGACTGACTGCTTTAGTGACTAACTGACTGCACAGGACTGACCGACTGACTGACTGACTGACTGCCTGACTGACTGACTGACTGAATGACTGACTGACTGAGACTAAATGACTGACTGCTTGACTGACTGGCTGAAGGACTAACTGACTGACTGAGTGACTGACTGACTGGACTGACTGACTGAGACTGAATGACTGAGTGCTTGACTGATTGACTGTCAGACTGACTGACTGACTTCGCAAAAGGGAAAAATAAAAAAAAAGAATTATAAAATTAGAAAAAAATATTTGCATTTAAGATTTCCTTTCCGGCCGGACTCGAACCCAGTACCACGCGCTAGGAACCCAACGGTCTAGCCATTAGGCTATCGGAGCTCTGTCGATGGAAGTCTTAAATATAATAAAAACAAAAAATGCACCTTGGTAATTATTGATTCAAACACTTTGAAATTTACAGGTCGAATAATTAAACTGACTCAGAATTTTTCTCCCTACATAAATAATCAATATTCGCAAAAGAGAAAAATTAAAAAAAAAAAGAAGAAGAAATTTCAAATTAGAAACTAAAAGTATACATTGAAGATTTTCGTTCAGGCTGGGACTCGAACCCATGGCCACTCGCTTGGAAGCCTAACACTCTAGCCATTAGTCTATGGGAGCTCTGTCGGTGGGAGTTTTAAATATAATAAAAACAAAAAATGCACCTTGGTAATTGTTTATTTAAACACTTTGAAATCTTCGTGTCGAAAAATTAAACTGACTCAGAATTTTCTTCCCTACATAAATAATCAATAATTGCAAAGGAAAGAAATTGAAAAAAAAAAAAGAATTTTCAAATTAGAAAAGAAATATATACATTGAAGATATTCGCTCCGGCTGGGACTCGAACCCAGGCCACTCGCTTGGAAGACCAGCGGTCTAGCCATTAGGCTATCGGGGTTCTGTCGAGCGGAGTCTTACTGCCTGACTGATACTGCCTGACTGACAGACTGACTCACTGACTGACTGATACTGACTGACTGACTCACTGACTGACCGAGACTGACTGACTAACTGCCTGACTGACTGAGACTGGACTGACTGACTGACTGACTGACTGACTGACTGACTGCTTGACTCTCTGACTGGCTATTTCACTGACTGACTGAATGACTAAATGACTGACTGACACTGACTGACTGACTGCTTGACTACCTGACTGACTGCTTGACTGACTAACTGACTGGACAGGACTGACCGACTGACTGACTGACAGACTGACTGAATAAGGATGACTGACAGACTGACTGAATAAGGCTGACTGACTGACCGACTGACAGACTGACTGAATAAGGCTGACCGACTGACTGACTGCCTGACTGACTGACTGACTGAATGACTGACTGACTGACTGACCGAGACTGACTGACTGACTGACTGAGACTGGACTGGACTGACTGACTGACTGACTGACTGAGACTGACTGACTGCTTTAGTGACTAACTGACTGCACAGGACTGACCGACTGACTGACTGACTGACTGCCTGACTGACTGACTGACTGAATGACTGACTGACTGAGACTAAATGACTGACTGCTTGACTGACTGGCTGAAGGACTAACTGACTGACTGAGTGACTGACTGACTGGACTGACTGACTGAGACTGAATGACTGAGTGCTTGACTGATTGACTGTCAGACTGACTGACTGACTTCGCAAAAGGGAAAAATAAAAAAAAAATTATAAAATTAGAAAAAAATATTTGCATTTAAGATTTCCTTTCCGGCCGGGACTCGAACCCAGTACCACGCGCTAGGAACCCAACGGTCTAGCCATTAGGCTATCGGAGCTCTGTCGATGGAAGTCTTAAATATAATAAAAACAAAAAATGCACCTTGGTAATTATTGATTCAAACACTTTGAAATTTACAGGTCGAATAATTAAACTGACTCAGAATTTTTCTCCCTACATAAATAATCAATATTTGCAAAAGAGAAAAATTAAAAAAAAAAGAAGAAGAAATTTCAAATTAGAAACTAAAAGTATACATTGAAGATTTTCATTCAGGCTGGGACTCGAACCCAGGGCCACTCGCTTGGAAGCCTAACACTCTAGCCAGTAGTCTATGGGAGCTCTGTCGGTGGGAGTTTTAAATATAATAAAAACAAAAAATGCACCTTGGTAATTGTTTATTTAAACACTTTGAAATCTTCGTGTCGAAAAATTAAACTGACTCAGAATTTTCTTCCCTACATAAATAATCAATAATTGCAAAGGAAAGAAATTGAAAAAAAAAAAGAATTTTCAAATTAGAAAAGAAATATATACATTGAAGATATTCGCTCCGGCTGGGACTCGAACCCAGGCCACTCGCTTGGAAGACCAGCGGTCTAGCCATTAGGCTATCGGAGTTCTGTCGAGCGGAGTCTTACTGCCTGACTGATACTGCCTGACTGACAGACTGACTCACTGACTGACTGATACTGACTGACTGACTCACTGACTGACCGAGACAGACTGACTAACTGCCTGACTGACTGAGACTGGACTGACTGACTGACTGACTGAGACTGACTGACTAACTGACTGACTGAGACTGACTGACTGACTGAGACTGACTGACTGACTGCTTGACTCTCTGACTGGCTATTTCACTGACTGACTGAATGACTAAATAACTGACTGACACTGACTGACTGACTGCTTGACTACCTGACTGACTGACCGACTGACTGACTGACAGACTGAGTGAATAAGGATGACTGACAGACTGACTGAATAAGGCTGACTGACTGACTGACTGACAGACTGACTGAATAAGGCTGACCGACTGACTGACTGCCTGACTGACTGACTGACTGAATGACTGACTGACTGACTGACCGAGACTGACTGACTGAGACTGGACTGGACTGACTGACTGACTGACTGACTGAGACTGACTGACTGCTTTAGTGACTAACTGACTGCACAGGACTGACCGACTGACTGACTGACTGACTGCCTGACTGACTGACTGACTGAATGACTGACTGACTGAGACTAAATGACTGACTGCTTGACTGACTGGCTGAAGGACTAACTGACTGACTGAGTGACTGACTGACTGGACTGACTGACTGAGACTGAATGACTGAGTGCTTGACTGATTGACTGTCAGACTGACTGACTGACTTCGCAAAAGGGAAAAATAAAAAAAAATGAATTATAAAATTAGAAAAAAATATTTGCATTTAAGATTTCCTTTCCGGCTGGGATTTGAACCCAGGGCGACACTCTTGGAAGCCCAACGCTCTCGCCAATATACTATCGGATCTCTGTTGATCGGTGTCTTAATTATAATAAAAACAAAAAATGCACCTTAGTAATTATTGATCTAAAATCTTTGAAATCTAAAGGTCGAATGATTAAACTGACTCAGAATTTTCTTCCGTACATAAATAATCCATATTTGCAAAAGAAAGAAATTGAAAAAAAAAAAGAATCTTCAAATTAGAAGAGAAATATATACATGGAAGATTTTCGTTTCGGCCGGGACTCGAACCCAGTACCACGCGCTTGGAACCAAACGGTCTAGCCATCAGGCTATCGGAGCTCTGTCGATGGAAGTCTTAAATATAATAAAAACAAAAAATGCACCTTGGTAATTATTGATTCAAACACTTTGAAATTTACAGGTCGAATAATTAAACTGACTCAGAATTTTTCTCCCTACATAAATAATCAATATTCGCAAAAGAGAAAAATTAAAAAAAAAAGAAGAAGAAATTTCAAATTAGAAACTAAAAGTATACATTGAAGATTTTCGTTCAGGCTGGGACTCGAACCCAGGGCCACTCGCTTGGAAGCCTAACACTCTAGCCATTAGTCTATGGGAGCTCTGTCGGTGGGAGTTTTAAATATAATAAAAACAAAAAATGCACCTTGGTAATTGTTTATTTAAACACTTTGAAATCTTTGTGTCGAAAAATTAAACTGACTCAGAATTTTCTTCCCTACATAAATAATCAATAATTGCAAAGGAAAGAAATTGAAAAAAAAAAGAATTTTCAAATTAGAAAAGAAATATATACTTTGAAGATATTCGCTCCGGCTGGGACTCGAACCCAGGCCACTCGCTTGGAAGACCAGCGGTCTAGCCATTAGGCTATCGGAGTTCTGTCGAGCGGAGTCTTACTGCCTGACTGATTCTGCCTGACTGACAGACTGACTCACTGACTGACTGATACTGACTGACTGACTCACTGACTGACCGAGACTGACTGACTAACTGCCTGACTGACTGAGACTGGACTGACTGATTGACTGACTGACTGACTGACTAACTGACTGACTGAGACTGACTGACTAACTGACTGACTGAGACTGACTGACTGACTGCTTGACTCTCTGACTGACTGCTTGACTCTCTGACTGAATGACTAAATGACTGACTGACACTGACTGACTGACTGCTTGACTACCTGACTGACTGCTTGACTGACTAACTGACTGGACAGGACTGACCGACTGACTGACTGACAGACTGACTAAATAAGGATGACTGACAGACTGACTGAATAAGGCTGACTGACTGACTGACTGACAGACTGACTGAATAAGGCTGACCGACTGACTGACTGCCTGACTGACTGACTGACTGAATGACTGACTGACTGACTGACCGAGACTGACTGACTGACTGACTGAGACTGGACTGGACTGACTGACTGACTGACTGACTGAGACTGACTGACTGCTTTAGTGACTAACTGACTGCACAGGACTGACCGACTGACTGACTGACTGACTGCCTGACTGACTGACTGACTGAATGACTGACTGACTGAGACTAAATGACTGACTGCTTGACTGACTGGCTGAAGGACTAACTGACTGACTGAGTGACTGACTGACTGGACTGACTGACTGAGACTGAATGACTGAGTGCTTGACTGATTGACTGTCAGACTGACTGACTGACTTCGCAAAAGGGAAAAATAAAAAAAAAGAATTATAAAATTAGAAAAAAATATTTGCATTTAAGATTTCCTTTCCGGCCGGGACTCGAACCCAGTACCACGCGCTAGGAACCCAACGGTCTAGCCATTAGGCTATCGGAGCTCTGTCGATGGAAGTCTTAAATATAATAAAAACAAAAAATGCACCTTGGTAATTATTGATTCAAACACTTTGAAATTTACAGGTCGAATAATTAAACTGACTCAGAATTTTTCTCCCTACATAAATAATCAATATTCGCAAAAGAGAAAAATTAAAAAAAAAAAGAAGAAGAAATTTCAAATTAGAAACTAAAAGTATACATTGAAGATTTTCGTTCAGTCTGGGACTCGAACCCATGGCCACTCGCTTGGAAGCCTAACACTCTAGCCATTAGTCTATGGGAGCTCTGTCGGTGGGAGTTTTAAATATAATAAAAACAAAAAATGCACCTTGGTAATTGTTTATTTAAACACTTTGAAATCTTCGTGTCGAAAAATTAAACTGACTCAGAATTTTCTTCCCTACATAAATAATCAATAATTGCAAAGGAAAGAAATTGAAAAAAAAAGAATTTTCAAATTAGAAAAGAAATATATACATTGAAGATATTCGCTCCGGCTGGGACTCGAACCCAGGCCACTCGCTTGGAAGACCAGCGGTCTAGCCATTAGGCTATCGGAGTTCTGTCGAGCGGAGTCTTACTGCCTGACTGACAGACTGACTCACTGACTGACTGATACTGACTGACTGACTCACTGACTGACCGAGACTGACTGACTAACTGCCTGACTGACTGAGACTGGACTGACTGACTGACTGACTGACTGACTGACTAACTGACTGACTGAGACTGACTGACTGACTGCTTGACTCTCTGACTGGCTATTTCACTGACTGACTGAATGACTAAATGACTGACTGACACTGACTGACTGACTGCTTGACTACCTGACTGACTGCTTGACTGACTAACTGACTGGACAGGACTGACCGACTGACTGACTGACAGACTGACTGAATAAGGATGACTGACAGACTGACTGAATAAGGCTGACTGACTGACTGACAGACTGACTGAATAAGGCTGACCGACTGACTGACTGCCTGACTGACTGACTGACTGAATGACTGACTGACTGACTGACCGAGACTGACTGACTGACTGACTGAGACTGGACTGGACTGACTGACTGACTGACTGACTGAGACTGACTGACTGCTTTAGTGACTAACTGACTGCACAGGACTGACCGACTGACTGACTGACTGACTGCCTGACTGACTGACTGACTGAATGACTGACTGACTGAGACTAAATGACTGACTGCTTGACTGACTGGCTGAAGGACTAACTGACTGACTGAGTGACTGACTGACTGGACTGACTGACTAAGACTGAATGACTGAGTGCTTGACTGATTGACTGTAAGACTGACTGACTGACTTCGCAAAAGGGAAAAATAAAAAAAAAGAATTATAAAATTAGAAAAAAATATTTGCATTTAAGATTTCCTTTCCGGCCGGGACTCGAACCCAGTACCACGCGCTAGGAACCCAACGGTCTAGCCATTAGGCTATCGGAGCTCTGTCGATGGAAGTCTTAAATATAATAAAAACAAAAAATGCACCTTGGTAATTATTGATTCAAACACTTTGAAATTTACAGGTCGAATAATTAAACTGATTCAGAATTTTTCTCCCTACATAAATAATCAATATTCGCAAAAGAGAAAAATTAAAAAAAAAGAAGAAGAAATTTCAAATTAGAAACTAAAAGTATACATTGAAGATTTTCGTTCAGGCTGGGACTCGAACCCAGGGCCACTCGCTTGGAAGACCAGCGGTCTAGCCATTAGGCTATCGGAGTTCTGTCGGTCGGAGCCATACTGCCTGACTGAGACTGCCTGACTGACAGACTGACTGAATGACTAACTGATACTGACTGACTGACTGACACTGATTGACTGACTGACTCACTGATTGACCGAGACTGACTGACTGACCGAGACTGACTGACTGACTGCCTGACTGACTGAGACTGGACTGGACTGACTGACTGACTGACTGAGACTAAATGACTGACTGCTTGACTGACTGGCTGAATGACTAACTGACTGACTGAGACTGACTGACTGACTGCCTAACTGACTGAGTGACTGACTGATTGGACTGACTGACCGTCTGACTGAGACTGAATGACTGACTGCTTGACTGACTGACTGGTCTGGACTGACCGACTGACAGACTGACTGACTGACTGAGACTGACTGACTGAATGACTAACTGACTGACCGACTGACAGAATGACTGAATGAGGCTGAGTGACTGACTGCCTGACTGACTGAATAAGGATGACTGACAGACTGACTGAATAAGGCTGACTGACTGACTGACCGAGACTGACTGACTGACTGACTGAGACTGGACTGGACTGACTGACTGACTGACTGACTGAGACTGACTGACTGCTTTAGTGACTAACTGACTGCACAGGACTGACCGACTGACTGACTGACTGACTGCCTGACTGACTGACTGACTGAATGACTGACTGACTGAGACTAAATGACTGACTGCTTGACTGACTGGCTGAAGGACTAACTGACTGACTAAGTGACTGACTGACTGGACTGACTGACTGAGACTGAATGACTGAGTGCTTGACTGATTGACTGTCAGACTGACTGACTGACTTCGCAAAAGGGAAAAATAAAAAAAAAGAATTATAAAATTAGAAAAAAATATTTGCATTTAAGGTTTCCTTTCCGGCCGGGACTCGAACCTAGTACCACGCGCTAGGAACCCAACGGTCTAGCCATTAGGCTATCGGAGCTCTGTCGATGGAAGTCTTAAATATAATAAAAACAAAAAATGCACCTTGGTAATTATTGATTCAAACACTTTGAAATTTACAGGTCGAATAATTAAACTGACTCAGAATTTTTCTCCCTACATAAATAATCAATATTCGCAAAAGAGAAAAATTAAAAAAAAAAGAAGAAGAAATTTCAAATTAGAAACTAAAATTATACATTGAAGATTTTCGTTCAGGCTGGGACTCGAACCCAGGGCCACTCGCTTGGAAGCCTAACACTCTAGCCATTAGTCTATGGGAGCTCTGTCGGTGGGAGTTTTAAATATAATAAAAACAAAAAATGCACCTTGGTAATTGTTTATTTAAACACTTTGAAATCTTCGTGTCGAAAAATTAAACTGACTCAGAATTTTCTTCCCTACATAAATAATCAATAATTGCAAAGGAAAGAAATTGAAAAAAAAAAGAATTTTCAAATTAGAAAAGAAATATATACTTTGAAGATATTCGCTCCGGCTGGGACTCGAACCCAGGCCACTCGCTTGGAAGACCAGCGGTCTAGCCATTAGGCTATCGGAGTTCTGTCGAGCGGAGTCTTACTGCCTGACTGATTCTGCCTGACTGACAGACTGACTCACTGACTGACTGATACTGACTGACTGACTCACTGACTGACCGAGACTGACTGACTAACTGCCTGACTGACTGAGACTGGACTGACTGATTGACTGACTGACTGACTGACTAACTGACTGACTGAGACTGACTGACTAACTGACTGACTGAGACTGACTGACTGACTGCTTGACTCTCTGACTGACTGCTTGACTCTCTGACTGAATGACTAAATGACTGACTGACACTGACTGACTGACTGCTTGACTACCTGACTGACTGCTTGACTGACTAACTGACTGGACAGGACTGACCGACTGACTGACTGACAGACTGACTAAATAAGGATGACTGACAGACTGACTGAATAAGGCTGACTGACTGACTGACTGACAGACTGACTGAATAAGGCTGACCGACTGACTGACTGCCTGACTGACTGACTGACTGAATGACTGACTGACCGAGACTGACTGACTGACTGACTGAGACTGGACTGGACTGACTGACTGACTGACTGACTGAGACTGACTGACTGCTTTAGTGACTAACTGACTGCACAGGACTGACCGACTGACTGACTGACTGACTGCCTGACTGACTGACTGACTGAATGACTGACTGACTGAGACTAAATGACTGACTGCTTGACTGACTGGCTGAAGGACTAACTGACTGACTGAGTGACTGACTGACTGGACTGACTGACTGAGACTGAATGACTGAGTGCTTGACTGATTGACTGTCAGACTGACTGACTGACTTCGCAAAAGGGAAAAATAAAAAAAAAGAATTATAAAATTAGAAAAAAATATTTGCATTTAAGATTTCCTTTCCGGCCGGGACTCGAACCCAGTACCACGCGCTAGGAACCCAACGGTCTAGCCATTAGGCTATCGGAGCTCTGTCGATGGAAGTCTTAAATATAATAAAAACAAAAAATGCACCTTGGTAATTATTGATTCAAACACTTTGAAATTTACAGGTCGAATAATTAAACTGACTCAGAATTTTTCTCCCTACATAAATAATCAATATTCGCAAAAGAGAAAAATTAAAAAAAAAAAGAAGAAGAAATTTCAAATTAGAAACTAAAAGTATACATTGAAGATTTTCGTTCAGGCTGGGACTCGAACCCATGGCCACTCGCTTGGAAGCCTAACACTCTAGCCATTAGTCTATGGGAGCTCTGTCGGTGGGAGTTTTAAATATAATAAAAACAAAAAATGCACCTTGGTAATTGTTTATTTAAACACTTTGAAATCTTCGTGTCGAAAAATTAAACTGACTCAGAATTTTCTTCCCTACATAAATAATCAATAATTGCAAAGGAAAGAAATTGAAAAAAAAAGAATTTTCAAATTAGAAAAGAAATATATACATTGAAGATATTCGCTCCGGCTGGGACTCGAACCCAGGCCACTCGCTTGGAAGACCAGCGGTCTAGCCATTAGGCTATCGGAGTTCTGTCGAGCGGAGTCTTACTGCCTGACTGACAGACTGACTCACTGACTGACTGATACTGACTGACTGACTCACTGACTGACCGAGACTGACTGACTAACTGCCTGACTGACTGAGACTGGACTGACTGACTGACTGACTGACTGACTGACTAACTGACTGACTGAGACTGACTGACTGACTGCTTGACTCTCTGACTGGCTATTTCACTGACTGACTGAATGACTAAATGACTGACTGACACTGACTGACTGACTGCTTGACTACCTGACTGACTGCTTGACTGACTAACTGACTGGACAGGACTGACCGACTGACTGACTGACAGACTGACTGAATAAGGATGACTGACAGACTGACTGAATAAGGCTGACTGACTGACTGACAGACTGACTGAATAAGGCTGACCGACTGACTGACTGCCTGACTGACTGACTGACTGAATGACTGACTGACTGACTGACTGACTGAGACTGGACTGGACTGACTGACTGACTGACTGACTGAGACTGACTGACTGCTTTAGTGACTAACTGACTGCACAGGACTGACCGACTGACTGACTGACTGACTGCCTGACTGACTGACTGACTGAATGACTGACTGACTGAGACTAAATGACTGACTGCTTGACTGACTGGCTGAAGGACTAACTGACTGACTGAGTGACTGACTGACTGGACTGACTGACTAAGACTGAATGACTGAGTGCTTGACTGATTGACTGTAAGACTGACTGACTGACTTCGCAAAAGGGAAAAATAAAAAAAAAAGAATTATAAAATTAGAAAAAAATATTTGCATTTAAGATTTCCTTTCCGGCCGGGACTCGAACCCAGTACCACGCGCTAGGAACCCAACGGTCTAGCCATTAGGCTATCGGAGCTCTGTCGATGGAAGTCTTAAATATAATAAAAACAAAAAATGCACCTTGGTAATTATTGATTCAAACACTTTGAAATTTACAGGTCGAATAATTAAACTGACTCAGAATTTTTCTCCCTACATAAATAATCAATATTCGCAAAAGAGAAAAATTAAAAAAAAAGAAGAAGAAATTTCAAATTAGAAACTAAAAGTATACATTGAAGATTTTCGTTCAGGCTGGGACTCGAACCCAGGGCCACTCGCTTGGAAGACCAGCGGTCTAGCCATTAGGCTATCGGAGTTCTGTCGGTCGGAGCCATACTGCCTGACTGAGACTGCCTGACTGACAGACTGACTGAATGACTAACTGATACTGACTGACTGACTGACACTGATTGACTGACTGACTCACTGATTGACCGAGACTGACTGACTGACCGAGACTGACTGACTGACTGCCTGACTGACTGAGACTGGACTGGACTGACTGACTGACTGACTGAGACTAAATGACTGACTGCTTGACTGACTGGCTGAATGACTAACTGACTGACTGAGACTGACTGACTGACTGCCTAACTGACTGAGTGACTGACTGATTGGACTGACTGACCGTCTGACTGAGACTGAATGACTGACTGCTTGACTGACTGACTGGTCTGGACTGACCGACTGACAGACTGACTGACTGACTGAGACTGACTGACTGAATGACTAACTGACTGACCGACTGACAGAATGACTGAATGAGGCTGAGTGACTGACTGCCTGACTGACTGAATAAGGATGACTGACAGACTGACTGAATAAGGCTGACTGACTGACTGACCGAGACTGACTGACTGACTGACTGAGACTGGACTGGACTGACTGACTGACTGACTGACTGAGACTGACTGACTGCTTTAGTGACTAACTGACTGCACAGGACTGACCGACTGACTGACTGACTGACTGCCTGACTGACTGACTGACTGAATGACTGACTGACTGAGACTAAATGACTGACTGACACTGACTGACTGACTGCTTGACTACCTGACTGACTGCTTGACTGACTAACTGACTGTACAGGACTGACCGACTGACTGACTGACAGACTGACTGAATAAGGATGACTGACAGACTGACTGAATAAGGCTGACTGACTGACAGACTGACTGAATAAGGCTGACCGACTGACTGACTGCCTGACTGACTGACTGACTGAATGACTGAATGACCGACTGACTGACTGACTGACTGCCTGACTGACTGACTGACTGAATGACTGACTGACTGAGACTAAATGACTGACTGCTTGACTGACTGGCTGAAGGACTAACTGACTGAATGAGTGACTGACTGACTGGACTGACTGACTGAGACTGAATGACTGAGTGCTTGACTGATTGACTGTCAGACTGACTGACTGACTTCGCAAAAGGAAAAAATAAAAAAAAAAGAATTATAAAATTAGAAAAAAATATTTGCATTTAAGATTTCCTTTCCGGCCGGGACTCGAACCCAGTACCACGCGCTAGGAACCCAACGGTCTATCCATTAGGCTATCGGAGCTCTGTCGATGGAAGTCTTAAATATAATAAAAACAAAAAATGCACCTTGGTAATTATTGATTCAAACACTTTGAAATTTACAGGTCGAATAATTAAACTGACTCAGAATTTTTCTCCCTACATAAATAATCAATATTCGCAAAAGAGAAAAATTAAAAAAAAAAGAAGAAGAAATTTCAAATTAGAAACTAAAATTATACATTGAAGATTTTCGTTTAGGCTGGGACTCGAACCCAGGGCCACTCGCTTGGAAGCCTAACACTCTAGCCATTAGTCTATGGGAGCTCTGTCGGTGGGAGTTTTAAATATAATAAAAACAAAAAATGCACCTTGGTAATTGTTTATTTAAACACTTTGAAATCTTCGTGTCGAAAAATTAAACTGACTCAGAATTTTCTTCCCTACATAAATAATCAATAATTGCAAAGGAAAGAAATTGAAAAAAAAAAGAATTTTCAAATTAGAAAAGAAATATATACATTGAAGATATTCGCTCCGGCTGGGACTCGAACCCAGGCCACTCGCTTGGAAGACCAGCGGTCTAGCCATTAGGCTATCGGAGTTCTGTCGAGCGGAGTCTTACTGCCTGACTGATACTGCCTGACTGACAGACTGACTCACTGACTGACTGATACTGACTGACTGACTCACTGACTGACCGAGACTGACTGACTAACTGCCTGACTGACTGAGACTGGACTGACTGACTGACTGACTGACTGACTGACTAACTGACTGACTGAGACTGACTGACTGACTGCTTGACTCTCTGACTGGCTATTTCACTGACTGACTGAATGACTAAATGACTGACTGACACTGACTGACTGACTGCTTGACTACCTGACTGACTGCTTGACTGACTAACTGACTGGACAGGACTGACCGACTGACTGACTGACAGACTGACTGAATAAGGATGACTGACAGACTGACTGAATAAGGCTGACTGACTGACTGACTGAGAGACTGACTGAATAAGGCTGACCGACTGACTGACTGCCTGACTGACTGACTGACTGAATGACTGAATGACTGACTGACCGAGACTGACTGACTGACTGACTGAGACTGGACTGGACTGACTGACTGACTGACTGACTGAGACTGACTGACTGCTTTAGTGACTAACTGATTGCACAGGACTGACCGACTGACTGACTGACTGACTGCCTGACTGACTGACTGACTGAATGACTGACTGACTGAGACTAAATGACTGAGTGCTTGACTGACTGGCTGAAGGACTAACTGACTGACTGAGTGACTGACTGACTGGACTGACTGACTGAGACTGAATGACTGAGTGCTTGACTGATTGACTGTCAGACTGACTGACTGACTTCGCAAAAGGAAAAAATAAAAAAAAAAGAATTATTAAATTAGAAAAAATTATTTGCATTTAAGATTTCCTTTCCGGCCGGGACTCGAACCCAGTACCACGCGCTAGGAACCCAACGGTCTAGCCATTAGGCTATCGGAGCTCTGTCGATGGAAGTCTTAAATATAATAAAAACAAAAAATGCACCTTGGTAATTATTGTTTCAAACACTTTGAAATTTACAGGTCGAATAATTAAACTGACTCAGAATTTTTCTCCCTACATAAATAATCAATATTCGCAAAAGAGAAAAATTAAAAAAAAAGAAGAAGAAATTTCAAATTAGAAACTAAAAGTATACATTGAAGATTTTCGTTCAGGCTGGGACTCGAACCCAGGGCCACTCGCTTGGAAGCCTAACACTCTAGCCATTAGTCTATGGGAGCTCTGTCGGTGGGAGTTTTAAATATAATAAAAACAAAAAATGCACCTTGGTAATTGTTTATTTAAACACTTTGAAATCTTTGTGTCGAAAAATTAAACTGACTCAGAATTTTCTTCCCTACATAAATAATCAATAATTGCAAAGGAAAGAAATTGAAAAAAAAAAGAATTTTCAAATTAGAAAAGAAATATATACTTTGAAGATATTCGCTCCGGCTGGGACTCGAACCCAGGCCACTCGCTTGGAAGACCAGCGGTCTAGCCATTAGGCTATCGGAGTTCTGTCGAGCGGAGTCTTACTGCCTGACTGATTCTGCCTGACTGACAGACTGACTCACTGACTGACTGATACTGACTGACTGACTCACTGACTGACCGAGACTGACTGACTAACTGCCTGACTGACTGAGACTGGACTGACTGATTGACTGACTGACTGAC